>NC_133208.1:20676973-20686973 GCF_958299795.1 Porites lutea
CTTACTCCCTTGTTTATTAGGAGCATGCGCACGGGGGCCTCAGCATTGGCGGGCACCAGGCCACCGTGAAATAACCTGAAGTTTCACTAAGGTTTTCTCCAAGTTTCCCAAGTGTTTTGTAAGTCGTTTGTTTCAGTTTTTTCTTTCTCGTGCTACGGATTTCTAACGGATGTTTGTGATGATACTTGTGAGTTGATTCAGCCTCTTGTATGATTAAACGTTTTGTTGTTATATTCATCGCCACGGCTATCATGTGCCACCATTCACAGCCACAGGCTTTATGGAAATTATATGGTATTCGATAAATGCACGTGTAACTTTGCTTATGTACATTTGGCAGATCTTTCCTGCGTAAGATATAAAACTAGTACATGAAATGAAATTAAAGAACTCATCAAGTAAAATAACCTGATCGTACCGCCATTACTGAGTAAAAGTCCGAAAAATGTGACATGAATGATCGGTGGGAGACGAAGCCATTTTTAGGGGGACAATGAACTGCACGCTGGAACGAAACTGAAACTTGAGAACACCTTATGTTTGGCGGGAAACTGGCTGATTAGTCAAATCCAGGACAAATCTCCTTAACTCCACGACCATGCACCTTTCCAAATATTGCCCTTCTAATCATCATATAGTTAGGGCCCCCCGTAAGCATTTGCACTGAACTATTTTGATTTGTAGAAGACTGTTTAAGACTCGTTTAACAGTTTTCGTTACTTTAATGTCTCATAAACAACACGAGCTATATGTTCTGATCTCTCCCTCCCCCCCCCACCCCCCATCCGTAACAAAAAATTTTCAGACCAACACTGAAAGTATGTACAGAAATATGGCCATCTCGAGCCAAGGTTCATCGCTGTAACTTACCACATAAAAGCCTTTTCGTTGTTTGCCATCGACTGATTCTGTTCTGAATACTGAGGTCCCATAAACAACGCCACGTTTACAAAGAGCCCGCCCTTTTCAATCCAAGAAAACCCAAGTAGCAATTTCACCAACGGACATAAGCCGTAAGAAAAGGACCGCGTCACATAGTTTATAAAATCACAAACGCCTCATGATACCTTTAATTCACTCTGCTTTGATAAACTAATTTTTTTAAGGATAAATGACATCAGCATACGCGATTATGAACATTGTAGCTTATGAAAAGAAAATTTAACCAATGCACATGAAAGCGTCTTAGACAGGGACTAGGAGGAATTAGGAAAATCGTGCGAACCGCTGGAAAAATATTGGCTAGTTCTTTGAACAGACTCAATTAAAACCGTTTTTATTCAGTAAGGAGCGGTTAGATGGGCGGAAAGCTACATAAAGTAGATCGCATCAGAATACGGCACAGGACTAGGCTCTCAAAAATCGATAAGCATGCGAGACCAATCATTATGTAAAACAGGGAAAAATTCCTTGAGGGAAAAAATTATGGCTAGGGAAAAGACCCGAAGGTACAAAGTTAGGATCGTAGCTTCTTTTCAGGTAATAATTCCTCAGGCCCGTACATGTGTAAAAAAAATCTATAAAGGTTAACAAAAAACGATCTTCTCCCTGACTAAAAAAAATTAATTGACTGGACAGTGCTCTAAAAATAGATAAGCGACGATTTTTTCCTATATACTTGAAAGAAAAGTTATAATGATTTCAGCGGTGCTTCCATAAAGACCAAAGAAGCATATATCACTATAAAGGCACCAAGCCAAGGAAAAATAGAGAAAAAATTTCGAATTTTTCCCATGACGAAGAGTACTATGTTACCTGTTTGACACGAACGGACCTATGAAATCAAGCTTAACTTCCAGGTGACAAAATAAATCTTTCATTTTTTCCTTTTTTTCCAAGGACAAGTACAGTTACCGTAAATGATCGATTAAGCGCAGCTACTCGAATAAACGCCGCTATACAATAAGCGCCCCACCTTTGTTACAGGGCTTGATATAAAAAAGATATCAAAACCATATCGCTTGACAAACAAGACCACGACCCACTCGTGAGTTCTACAGTTTTAATGTACGGAAACTTTCGAAACCATGTTCTTATAACGGTTCGAGGTGTGCATATTTGTCCTTTTTCTTGCCCAACTCCGAGTTCTCTCTATATTCCGCTTAGTGTTTTATCCGTAGTTGAAATAAGTGCCGCTCCCTAATAAGCGCCGCATCTTTAACATGGAAAATTAAATAAGTGCCTCGGCGCTTAATCGATCATTTACTGTAACTTCCGCTATCCGACGGGCATATCGGAAAGACTGAAAACACTCAAACTGGATGGGAGTATAACACAATCAAGAAGAAACAAATTTGTGATTTTCACAACTCGATAAAATAACTAAAAATGTGTACTATTCAGTAATACAAGATTTTTGTCTTCAATTTCAGATTTTTACGATGGAGAATTAGCTCCCGTACTCACTAGACACTACTTAACAATCATCGTGTTAAAATCAGTGAAATTAACACCCCATTTGCATGGCGTAAATTTTGAAGGACATCTGAGAACAATTTGGATTCCTACCCTTTTACCTTTTGTATTAAAAATTAAAGTTGGGAAGTTTGTTGTTTTTTAAAAGTAGTTTGGACAGCCGAACGACATTTTTTACACGGAGTGGGGAAGGCAAAGCTTCACTTTTCCCCGCTTCTAAGGTAGAAAGTGTCAGCAAAACGTGAGAGTCGTCCTTGAGGGTAAAGTGTCTAACCTAATTTTCTCACCGATTGCAAGTGCCATTTCATCCACGCATAACCTCACCTACAGTTAACAGAATTAGCAAAATGTAATAGGGAAACGTTACTGAGTAAGAAGTTAGGGTAAGTTTTGAAAATTGTGCGCACACCTAGAAATCCTGGCTTCGCTCCTGATAGAGACTTTTGCTGGAGACAAATTGACACGTGCTCGCTAATATAGTGACGACCAGAAAGGACAAACCATAGGATAGCTCCAGAAAACCACCCAGTAAAATAGATCATGAAGTTGTCGCGGCGGAGGATGAACTTGAAGACCTCTGATGAAGTGCCATTTTTACAGACAAGATTATGTACGATGGGCACAGCGTTATTGAGTTGGCGAGCAGAGAGAATTAGGTTTTGACGGTTTGAAATTCAGGATGCCAGAGTGAAGACGCCTTTTGTATGATGACGTCATCGTCCTACAGTAAAAAGCGTTCGTTTTTTATCACTGATATTACGTCAATCGGTACACTTATGTTGTCGAAAGGTCCGTGAGCATGGTAAATGATTTTACATTAAACGGCGGACACCTCTTCAATCACTTACTGTTCGCGATATAGGATAAACACTCTGGTCGCTAACTGAATTTTCTTTGCTGTTTGCTTTATTTTGAATTAGGACTCTCTTGATTGGTCCATGCATTGACTAGTGATTTTAAGCTTTTTCAAGGAAACGAAAATCTGGAATTGTTCCTAAGGTGAGGCATTTGCGCACAGTTTTCAAGCCCCTCGGTGGGGTGACTGTTGTTTTTGTAGTCCTGGGCTTATTAAAAACGTCATGAAGAAAGGCTCTTGTAAGATGGCCCAGAGGTCCACGTGAAACGAAGAGGAATTTAAATCTATTTTTGAGGCTGTAGAGAGTACGACTTCCCTGTATTTACTAAGATCAAAAACGGAGATCTACTGTAGTTTTGAGTATAAGGAAATAGACGCCTGAGAGAAGTCGGGTTCAAGGAGCACACGCCCAGCACGCTTATGAAGACGAACTGGGACATAACAGAAGAAGGTGCAGCAGTTACCCAAGGCAGCAGAATAATAAAGTAATTGTTAACACAAGAGTTTTAAAAACGTAAAGAAGAGTCAAAATTAAAATATTGTAATATGACGCAAAAAAAAACGTCTGCTGCTGATAATGGAGTAGATTGCGGATGCCACATGGCCAAGACCGAAAAATGATTAAAAAATTGCATTTTGTTCCTGTGTTTGTCCAGAAATTTAGTTTTCCAAGCCAAAATGAAACTTGCTTAGTTGATTTTGAGGTTTTCGAATTAACTCTCACCTCTGGACAGCTGTTTTACCGAGCTATTTATCTCGAAACGTGACACATTTTTATCTCCTTGGAGCTTCGGATTTTTTGCATGGTATTCAAATAAAGCCGCGCACCAGCAGTTTCTAGGCCCGTTTCAGATATGAGCCAAAACTAATAACTGGGATTAAGTACATGAAACGTTCGGCGTCTGAATAAATTGGGAACGCCTGTTTCACGCCAAGAGAGGTGGGGAATTTTGGCTTTGGAGCGACTTGAGAACGGCTTTGATTCAGACGCCGAGAAGAAGCCTTAAAACACGGATGCAGCTATCTCTGTTTTTTTTTTTGTTGTTTTTTGTTTTCTTTTTTTAAATGGCTTCGGTTTCTGATTGATTTCAGATTTACCGACTTCCAGATGATCCGGATTTCCGCGTTTCCACACGTTCTCTTTACGTGTCAACCTACACCTCGAAGACGCGGTTGAATGGAAAGTTTCCTCGAAGTTGTGGCTCTTAAATCTCAATTTTCTGACCCAAATGAAACCTGCTTAGTTGATGTCCTGATTCTTGGGCAAACGTTCACCTCTAGACAGTTGTTTTACCGAGCTATTCAGCTCGAAACCTGGCACAGTTTCATCTGTTTTGAACTTCGGATTGGTACCATGGGATTCAAATAAGGGTCGCATACCAGCAGTTTCTAAAGCACAGTTACTGGAATTTTATGGAATCCGGTATCTCAGGGATTAGAATATGGCTCGTTTTGTGGGTCAGTGCCAGTAATGAATTAGGTAAGCCGTACTTCTGACAAAATCTGCTTGAGATGGATCCGTTACGCTAGAGCTGAAAATATCGCATTAGCTCGCATATGCCTTGATACAAACGGCCATAACTTTTAAAATACTGAGATCGTACATGGGCTTTTATACATTCTTAACAATAGATGATCTATCTTTTCGTCTGTTTGGTTTAGAGCTTTCAACTACGTCCCAAACTTCAGAAATAGGGAGTTTACGAATCGACGACTTTCGCGCGACGCTGCCACTGGGTCACGTCAAGTTCTGCGTTGCCTTCCTGTAGAAATTTGAATTTACGATTCGTAGTAAAGACGACGACGTTGGTGCGCGAGGCTGACAAATTTTCCCCCCATTTCTAAAGTTTGTTTTCTTCTTTCACAAGTAAACTTGTTTGTTCAACCAAAATGTCTAAATTCATAAGAGAAATAAGAGCTCGTATTGCAGACGCTTATGGAAACAGATTTATAAAGGACCGAGTATTTCACTGTATTCGTACTTTTATGCGTTTCGTCAACAAACTCAGAGTTAACTACGGATTTAGACGAGACAACAAAGGACGAATGCAAGGCCCGTTTATATACAGGGAGGGCATTTATAAACTTGCTGAACAGCTGTAGTTACTGTGATGAGATAACCACTTGCAATGGTGTAGTTGCAGCTTTGGTACCATCTTGCCAATATGGTTTCACTCGGTGTTAATTTATGTTTGTCTACAGCTAGCTATGATGTTGATTCTTCGGGTCGTTACTCCAATGAAAACAGACAAACAAATCGAAAACATATGTAAAGAACATGTACCTAATGTTATACTTGAATTATCTGGAAAAATCCGCTGAAGTATGTAGGGAAAACTTTGAAAATTAGTCTCACGTTCCGCTTTTTCTAGGACGCCGGCGAAACGCTGTCAACAACGGCGTCGACTTTGGCGCGACGCCGGCAACATATTTTACTTGAGTTCGTCTTTGCACCTACGTTTAGCAAATAACTATTACTTTCAGGAAAATCTAGAGGTGTTTACTTATAAATAAATATAAAATTCATTGGTATATGTTGCAAATCAAACATTTGACAGCGCCGCAAAGAATGACTAATTTTCAATTTTCAAAACGTGCAAACTGGCCGTGGCGGGAGAAAATACTCAGCGCCCCCCAGCGCTGACAGAAAGATATTGTGAATCAAAGAAAAACTGTTTTATTTACAGTCTCGATAAAGCCTTTCACTTGCCAGAGTTTCAGGCAAAATTATTTTTCACGCGAAATCGAGTGGGCGGTTTTTACTGAGACAGCCTCTTAAAACAGCTTTTAAATCAGATTTAAATTTAACTCGCACCTTTCTTTAACTGTTCTTAAGTCGTGGATTTTTTAAAGTGACAAGTAATTCTTCTTTGCACGGGATTACGTTATGCTAAAAAGTTAGAACATTTCGACAGTATTTTAATTGAAATTAAAATTGTTCCACCATATCGATTATTTTTACGGTATATTTATTGACTTCAGTTAGTTTGACATTATTGGAGGGTGCTAATGGGGGTACCCAGTTCTCAGTTAACTACTAACTTTTCGGCCAAATATCAGTTAACTAGGATTTTTTTGTGGCCAATTCTCAGTTAACTACTAATTTGGTTAGCTATTAACTTTCACTTTCTTACAACGAATATTATCCCGTCATAACCTGAATTGCAACTGCAACTGCATGTCCTGCTATAAAACTACTTCAAAGTAATCTTCGTCGTCACTTTCCGTATCTGAATCAGTCTCGTACTCATCGGGTTGCTGTATGTGTCATGCATCTTGCTGTTTGCTGTTCTATTAGCCGCCCTGGGCGCTTATTAAATTTTTGGACCTTGAGAGTGGGTGCTTATTCGAGGTGGGCGCTTATTACATTTTCAACATTTTCAGCAAGTGTAGTATGTTTATTTTGCAACAAAATAATAAACAGTAAAAACAAAACGCGAAGATGCAACAAAGCAAGGTTTCTGTAAAATACTCTGAAGAAAACTCCGTCTTCGGGGAAGTCTCTCATTAGTACTTATTCAATTTTTGGGGGGGGGGGGGGGATGAGGGGAAAGGGGAAAAATTAAAATTAAATTAAATTTTCTGCCTTTAGGATGGGGGCTTATTCGAGGTGGGCGCTAATTCGAGGTTGGGCGCTTATTCGAATAAATACGGTATCAGTTAATGTGCCACCGGGTCATCAGGGTCACAGGAAAAAGTCAGAAAGTAGCATTTTGTGTTTGGAAAACTTTGTTGCTTTCATTAATATCAAAGATCGTATTTAGTAAAATTAATAGAATACCACTTAACTGTTAACTTTTCATTTATCAGTTATTAATAACTACTATTTTTTTGGCCAATTATCAGTTAACTACTGTTTTTTCGGCCAAATATCAGTTAACTGCTGACCCCATTGGCACCCTCTTATTATGCTGTGTCATTAGCTTATTATTCGCACTTTCTTAAGACTGTAGAATGCCTGAGCTTTAATAAACCAGCCCCACCCCTCACAAACTTTCTCCTCCCTTTCTCCTTTGTGACGTGCTCAGGGTTACAGGGATAAAAGTTTTAAGGAAGGCCAATATATGTGCTATGTCATAACCTGACATAGCAGAAACTAAGAGAGGATTAGAAAAAACTTGAGGGTTCAGAGGCCCAAATTAAACAATTGACGCAATGCAAGCGGCCTGGTTTGCTTTAGCCCGACTAGTTCAATCGATAAAACCGATAATCGACAACAATTGATAAAATTGAAAAAAAATAGTTAATTGTATCGGAAATCGACAAAAATCGATAAAGGGATACATTGTGAGTAATCGATGGTTATCAATTTTAAAATTATTGTTAATGATTTTATCGAACTTATGAAATTTATCGGCGCAATACGTTTCCACGTATTTAAGGGCAGCGAAGCATCAGAACTTCCCGAAAACCAGTCTAACAAAAAAAATTACTCCAGTAGGATAAGTTTAAAGATTTATTTCACAAATCAAATATTAAACAAATACGTGACATGATCGGTATTATACTTAACATGATTCAGCGGAGAAACAAAACGTAACAACTTCTTCTTGCATTTTACTTAGAAACTATTCAAGTTAAACAACGTTAAGACATTGTACGACGGTAGTACTGTGGACGTACAATTCCGGGCTATGAGCGAGCGAGAAGGTCTTTCAGATAAAACAGATGTAAGCCCACGCATCGGCAAAAAACACAGCTTGTTTTTTAAACGCTGTCTCGGAAGAACCGGTTTACACGGTCCTTAATGAAAAAGATAATATCGATAAATCGATAAATTCAATACCTTAAAAAAGTAGCGATGGTTGTGAGTATCGATTTCTATCGATTGATCGATAAAATCGACAACGTTTAAATTTGAATTATCGATAGTTATCGATTTATCGAACGGTTTTCCGATATCGGTTTTTATCGATTGAACAAGTCAGGGCTTTAGTCAAGAGCCGGATTTTCGGTGCCAGAGTTCAGTAACTGATTAGTCAAAAAATCTTACGAGTCATAATCGTTTAAAATGTGCAAAACGTGGTCACAAAAAATCAAGGCTAAAGCAAAAATTGGGTAAACGTGCGCCTCCTTAGTAAACAGGCAGTGCGGGTGGCTTTGATGTCATTAGGGATGACCTTCTCCTTTACTTCTGAAGTTCAGATTACTAAAAATTATTGTAAAAACACAATGAAAATACACTGAGGTTACATTGGTATAAAGTATATAGTGCTAACAAAAGGTCATATTAGAATTTTCGCAAAGAAAAATGAACCAGAGCGTACTGAGAAAAGATTGAATTAAATCAAGCAAGCGTCGTTAGCAGCAATTTGAACTGACCATTTTCTCTTAGAATAACAGCGTGAACTTCAATTCATTCAAATTATGACACTGCCCCCACCCAAGGGTGGTGAAATGTATTTGGTCGTTTAGACTGATTTTTTTTTATCAGAAAAAAATGACTAAAAGCGTACTGTAAGCAAATCCTGCTTTGAAAGCGCTGGGTAGATGAAGTGGGGAGGGAATAGGAGGTAGCTTAAGGCATGTTAAAGTGACCTTTTTAGTGTTGGAACCGCCACTTGTGCGGTGTAATCTCGCCATTAGCACTCAGCTTTGGATTGTGGACAGTCCTTCAAGAATTTTTTGTTGTAATCTTCTCTTAGCTTCGAACGCTTACACACAGGGAAACAAAGGGAAAAACTGACAAGTGCATCATAGTGCTATTGCATTTCGTAAACATTCACTTTGTATAGACCGGTGGAATTGCAGTCATGGAATTTAGCTTACTTCTTCTTGATCGAGCAAAATATTTGGAGCACATTTTGAGAAAAGGGAATAAACAATATCAGCAATATCAGACAATAGTTTCTGCAACTCTTGACACTTCACGGGCAAAGAAAAATAGTACATCACGGGAACATTGAATTAAAGCGAAAAGTTACAGTGAAACATTTAACATGCAGTTGGAGAAGTTGTCTATGGAGGAAAAGGGAAAGAAAAAGGGGTAAGGTAAGTATATGCAAAAATTCCCATTATTTTTTTTAGACAGATACTTGATACAGATACTTAATAAAATATATAAGTGCAGGGAAGATGTTTGTCAAAAGAGGGGGAGAAATACTTGGAGGGAAAAGGGGCCTGAGGGAGTTCACGAGAGTTCTACCTTCTTTCTTTCTTTGGTCATTTTTCTGTAAAATCAGAATGATTTACTGCAATACTTAGGCCAATTCTCCGACGAGTGTTTCCCCCCTTTACTCGACCCTAACTTCAGGACTGTGATAAATTTTGTCCATTTTTGGTAATTTGGTGCTTTACTGCTTTATCATCTGTCCACGCAACAGAAATGATGCCTTCACGTAAAGACAATGTGTATATTATTCGCATGAAAGGGAGCATGTCCTCAGTCAAGCCAAGATGGTGGGAGTGCAACACCTTCCTTTTGTCCTCTACGCGGTATGCACTGCTGTGCTTCTTGCTCAAGGAAGTCAAGGTACCATGAAGTATTTCCTTATTGAAATGTTTTAAGAATATGCTTTTAAATGCTGATATTTGATGGTCATTTTATACGGTAAAATTCATGAAAGATACATTTCAAGAAAGGACGCAGGAATCGGGGGTGGGGCGCGCAAGGAAAGCGCAAGTTACGAAACTATGTTCAAGGCCATTGCGTAGAAGGCGTTTTGAAATTATTTAAAATATATATTGCAGGTACCGTAAATAGCCCAGAGGCAACGGGGCTGACTTTTG
>NC_133208.1:20694473-20704473 GCF_958299795.1 Porites lutea
AGTACGACCCGCTCTCCGTATCATATACTGTCTTGTCAGGTAAGAACGGGTTTATGAAATCCTCTGTTTAGTAAAACATGGGTTTTACCGATTGCTCACAACTACTTCAAAAGATAACTTATACGAAGGTCATTTCATTAATCGAGAGAGGCTATTATTTAAAATATCAGCTCGCTGGAAGTCGTTCAATTTTTTCGCTACTGGTTATCCCATTTAATCAGTAGATAAACACAACAAAGAAAATGAAAAACGGGTTTCCAGGATGTTCGTAATTTGGCGTCGTTAGTTTTATTTTCCTCTTTTGCCCCTGCCAAACGTATCGGTCGCACATGCAGCTGGAATGATGTTTGTGAAGCTGCCTCGTCCTCAGTCGCTCGCTTTGCTTGCCTCCAATTCTCGCGCTTCTCGATTGTTCCGTTCTCCCTACTAAGCCTTGGGAAGCATGTGGAGAAGACACTCTTTAAGGGACCAAATGTGTAGTGATTTCTAAATTACACATTCGTTTTATATCTTTATCACAGACATTTGCCAGCCAGGTTGGAGTTATTTCGGTGGCTATTGTTACTTCACAAGTCGAGAATGCGCCTCGTGGCTGACCGCTGAATCAAACTGTTCGACCGTGAGTTCCAATTTGGTAACGGTTCACAATCAAGGAGAAAATGTCTTCATTCAACACCGTCATAATGGCGAGAGATCTTGGATTGGACTCAATGACCGAAGTGTGGAGGGCTCCTTTGTGTGGACAAACAAAGAAATAAGCAAATTTAGGTTCTGGGCCCCACAGCAACCGAACGACTGGAAAAACGAAGACTGTGTTCACACCCTTGGCGCCAAGCATGGTTACACTTGGAATGATGTGCCATGTACTAACTGTTACAACTACACTTGTTTTAAAGGTACCAAGCGTAGCACTATGAAGATTTATAACTATATATCTTAATCTTCATGTTCCAGATAGTGAATCTACTGAGTTAAAACCAAATTCGAAAAAGTCCAAACACAATTACAGCATGTTAGGCAGATGGTTAGACAGATTGCATGGAAACGAAGAGAGGGTAACACGAATCAGTTTCATTGTTAGAAACATAGGGAAACAAGTCGTATACATTTGCATTAAAAAATATCCATTGACCTAAAAATGGCCGCAAGGGCTTGAAATCGGCGTAATCAAAAGAACGAGAAAGCGTTCGTACGTTGGAACCACTGGAAAAGTCGTGCTAACCTCCGCTTACTTTTTAACCCGGTTTACTAAACACCTCTTTGCAAATTATTAACGAACATACGTTAACTCAGGGCACGCTTACGACCCTTTTTGCAAGTTCCTTTTTTCAAACATTCTTTTTTTTGCCTTGCCAGTGTACTTCAATTACCCAACTACACCACTGTATATTCTTTTTAAACAAGCTTCATTAACTAAAAAAGTCATGTTATTTGACAAGAAGCCTCTGTGTGTTTACTTTTTTTACTTGGATGAATGTACCACTGGTTACCATTCCTGTGACGTCAATTCCGTTTGCCAGAATACCCTGGGTTCATACAAATGCTCGTGTAATGCTAGGTACACAGGAGATGGAAAACCTTGCAATGGTATTTGAGATACAGTTGATCCTCTAAGTGCGACCTCCTCTCCTAGGCGACCCATAAGTCGAGATGGAGCTACACATATCATAACTTTGAAATTGCACACAATAAATTGTTTTTCAAAGAGATGACCTGTTAATGTTCGATTTTTGTAAACGACACCTTCCCGTAAGCGACTCTAATCTGAAGGTTCGAAACTGATTGGGTGACAAGCCTTTAATCAATCGTAAGACCTGTGACTCCTTTCTCTCCTGTCTTCTTTGTTGATTCATTGTCCTATTTGATTTTTAAATGCGTTGAATCAACTCCTTATGAGTTTCTGTTGTAATTTCATGTTTTTTCCCCTTCGTTTATATGTAAAAAAGGCAAAAATATCGATTACCTTTAGTACCTAAGCAGGATTAACGCATAGAGAAAATGAGAGTAAATGATCTTATTGATAAAGAGTTTGCTGCATCACTAAACAAGAAGCCTTCCTCACCTTTTCCGCCAGACATCGACGAGTGCTCTACCAACTCTCACAGCTGTGACGTTAATGCGGTGTGTAGTAATACTGTTGGATCTTACGCATGCGCATGTAAAGCAGGATTCACAGGAGATGGATTCACATGCACAGGTGAGCCGTTAGAGTATAATTTTTTTTGTTTCATATGTTTGTTTTTTTGAGTGAACAGCAACGACAGCAATACAAGAGCCTTTTGTGCTCTTCTCGCCTTTTACAGTTAAAGTTTTGGTTAGGCTGGAATTTATATTAATTTTAGTATTGACTGAATGTAGTAAACAAAAAGAAAAGCGGATCCAAGCAGCCAGTTTATATGATAAGTGCAACGATGGTGATTGTTCAAACCTACTATCATTTTTTAGGCCAAAACGTCAATTGGTTCGATACCCTAACCGTAAAACAATGGGAAATGATAAACAATGATGTGTTATAATAGACGTTTTTACCGATACGGGGGCCATATTGAATTAATTCGATTTAAGGAGTATAATGATGATCGCCTTTTTCCCCAGAAATATACACTGAAAGACCACATTTCTCATACTAAACTAGAAAACGGCGATCATTATTACATCCAAACACGGCACAAGGATCTTTTTTCCCATTACAACCTTATTCTAAGAAAACTTCAAGAGAAAATGTCCTGAAAAGCGTTCGAAAATACAAACGAAATGTGAATCATGCCCCCTGGGCATCCTATAATACCCCTTAAATTGAATTAATTCAATATGGCCGCCGTATCGGTAAAAAGGTCTATTGTTTCTGCGACCAATGAGGAAACACCTTACGAGCAGCTCTTACATGATTGTTTTTTTTTTTTTCATCACGCTTAAGATAATTCATTCCGTTTTTCTCGTTCTGTTTTCTCTTAGCAATAAAGGAACCTTTTGATAATACATTTTGGCATTCTTCGTTTTGTAGATATTGACGAGTGCGCCAGCGGTACTCACAACTGCCAAATCTCACTTGCGTCATGTACAAACACAGTGGGATCCTTTAGTTGTTCATGTAACAATCCTTTCAGCGGAGATGGCAGAACTTGCTATCTACCATCAGGTAATCAACTCGCCTAATATTAGGAAGATGTCCATTTACTAGACCTCTAGTATACCGGCGTAGGGATCGTCGTTACTTCCGGTAGCTAATACTCATTTCGTACCTACGTGACTAAACCAGCCTTCAACAAATGTTTGGGCTTCTCACTCGAGTTCTATCTGGATTTTGTCCTGCAACCTCTTATGTTAAGAAATATTTGAAGATAGCGGTCTAGCGATTAACGGACTATGATTCTTACAGACATCACTGCTCTTGACTCAGAGCTTTAAGATAATGGTCGTTTCTTTGTGTTGCGGAGAAAAAAACTAAACAATACCCACAACACAGTATAAAGCGAACTAATAATTAGTTTCCACAACACCAAGAAACAATGCACCAGAGATAACATAATTACTGCTAGAGAGTTCGGTACTCCATAGAAAAGTACAAGAGAACGATTTTTAGTCTCGACTTGAGCAAGAAAACAGAACAGGAACTGTAACGTTACGACAAGGACCATATTAGCTGCCATAAACTGATCAAATGGCCTCATGACCACTAGCCAATTTAAAAACATTGAGCATCATTAAAGGGTTCTTGGTCCATTTTTTACGAGAGATAAAGAAGCTTCACTATGATAAGAAATATATGAACTTGGCGGGTTGTAAATCCATTGTACTGTGGTGCTACATACTTAAAAGGTCCAACCAACATAAATCAATTTGTCCTCAGACCCTTCTCACTAAAATGGTTTAAATAGAAGCATGGGGTTGAGATGGGAAAGCGCCACAAGCTTGTTTCAGTTTCAATCCAGAGATCATTCAACTTTGCTTCTATACTTATATGATTTGGGGTTTCAGAACTGAACCAGCGCAACGAAGTGAAATCGAGAGAAGATAAAGGGGACAGAGAAGGCATCCCCCATACACACCCTATTCCATAGGTAATTCGTCTCGAGTTATTTTTAAGACCATAGATCCCAAGGGGGGTTAGACAACAGCCAATTACATAGCGCTAATGTGTTTCACGTGGATGACCCACGCTCAGAGCCACGCGTTCTTCACGAATTGACGCAGAAAAAATTGCAGAAGACGCGGAGAGCGATATTGCTATTTGTTTTGTCGACGAAAACGACTAAAGAGAGATTTCTGCTAAAGCTGTGTCAGCAAAAACGGAAATTAAAAAAGAATCGCCCTTCCTCTCTTGTATAGAGCTAACAGTACAGCAGGGAAATCCCTTAACACACTGAACATTCTCTCAGGATCATTTATAATTTACAGTTTGAAGAGAGCAATTTCTGGTTTAATATTTATTCTTTTGTGACGTGACGTGATACAACTCACTTTGACTCTGAAGATGACTACCGCACAGGTTGTCGAAACGTCAGTCACTGTCAACAACAACAGTCCTATTCAGGACTACGTTCACCCGGACGATCAAACTCAACCTACATTTATTCTTTTATTAGTCTTTTATTATTCAACAAAAATAACACTTGGCGTCCTACTTGCTTTATTATACAAACGACTGGTTTCAATAGACCGGCGAAATTTCTCATTTTATTAAAGCACTGAGGTCACGACAACTTCGAGTTAAACTGATTTCATGGGTTGTCAAAGAGTCTAGCGATCGATTCCCTTTTCCCAGGTGAGCGCCGACTCATTTCGCTTCAATATTCAGAAATGCTCTCGATCTCTTTACGCTTCCATTGCCTTTCGCCCGACATGTTTTGCACGGCGTTTAGTCATGCGGAACCTCCACGAAACATCCACGCAGCGCGCGAGGTAACTTTATCCCGATTCTAAAAATAACTCCAGACGAATTACCTATGGAACAGGGTGTGTATGGGGGATGCCTTCTCTGTCCCCTTTATCCTCTCTTGGTGAAATATAATCTCGTTTCTTCTCAATTATTATTCATTCAAAATATTTCACCGTTTCTGATTGTCTCCAGTCCCGCGGCTAAATCTTCATAACCAGCATGCGGTTAGCATGAAGATGTAGGCGATATCTAATCGATGGCATTATCGTCCTCGATCTGCACAATTGTTCACATCATACTCAGCCTCATTCAATAATTGTTAAATTATATACATGTATGAACTAATTGTAACTTAATAAGCAACCTCGTCCCCAGGGCTTTTCCCTCAAAAAATGGGTGGGGCGGGAAAAGGCCCTGGCATCGGCTGGTCACGTGTACAGCCTAAATTTTTGCTGAGAAGCTAATTTATATGCATTTTATATTTATATAAATCCAAGTTCTTAGCTGAATGATTTTGAAAGCGTTAACCTTGAAAAAGTTTGAATTTGACAAAGGTAGTTGTCTGTTTCAGCCAATCAGTTGAATGAACTAAAAACGCGCGCGGTCAAAATTTGTTGTTGTAGTTATGTTTTTCGTGTATATTATTAATAAGTAATCACATGATTTTTCTCGTGCAATTTGGAATAAATAAGCACTTAATTTGTAAATTTGTCGAAGACCACAACGTTGAAAAATTTACTGGTGCTTATTTATTCCAAATTGCTCTCGAAATCATGTGAGGGGTCCCACAGGGTTCTATTTTAGGACCTAAATTATTTAACATATTCATGAATGACCCGGCATACGCAATTAAACAATGTAGAATTGTCAACTGTGTAGATGATACAAACATCCATTGTTCCAACAAAGATGTTCGTGCTGTCCAAAACAACCTTAGCATCGATCTTGAGAATGCTACTTCATGGTTTATTCAAAATGGCACGAAACCTAACCCAGATAAATATCAGGCTATGGTACTTGGCAAAACGGAAGACAAATTGAACTTTAAATTAGATGATATTGACATTAAACCTCAGAAAAGACTTGTCTTCTGGGGGTTATCCTTGATAACGAGTTAAAACTTGGCGATCATAGTTCAAGTATTTGTCGCAAAGTAAGCGCTCAGATAAGTGTTCTGAACAGATTTAAGAACATTTTGCCACTTAAAACAAAGGAATCACTTTATCGCGCGTTTATACTGCCGTATTTTAACTATTGTAACCAAGTCTGGCACCACTGCGGAAAAAGAAACACCGCTAAAATCGAGAAAGTCAACGAAACGGCTCTGAGGTACATCTTCAAAGGTAAAAGTGCATCTTATCAAGATCTCTTGGAAAGAATAAGACTCCTATCCATGGAAACTCGAAGAATCCAAGACATGCTGACAATAAACAATAGTATATCGGACAAAGTTCCACCCGCAATTAGAGATCTTATCACCTTACGCTCATCCAAGTATAATATTCGACGTGATTATATCCTTTCATTGCCTATAAAGTTAACACGACTAAATACGGTCTCAAATCTTGGAGACATTTTGCCGCTGAGAAATGGAACGAGCTAGCAAATGACATCAGAATTAAAGCAGGCACCAATGAAGTGAAGAACAAAATTCAATTGCTTAAGCTTGACTGAAATTGGGATTTATCGTAACTGCTGCCTGTTTCTTTGTTGTTTTAATCGATTCTTATATAGCTTTTACAGTTTTCATATGATGAATTATTGTATATTTTTAGTTTTTAATTTTAAATTTTTAGAATGTAATTTGTTTTTTTAATTTCAAATTTTTATAATTTTTTTATATTGAGTGCATTTGGCCTGCGAGCAAGCTTTCCATTTGGTGGATATCCTGAGAAGTAGACGCGCGAGAGGAGCCGCGAACGCGGGGAGCGGGGAAGAGAAAGGAGACCTTGCAACGATCACTCATACATTTTCATTTCCAACCCGGAAAGCCCGGGACACTGCAAAGCGTAAAAACTGTCACCGCAAACGTGCCGCAAATTAGAAAAGTGACAACCGCCTGTCAAGTTTAGAAAGCCGAGGGCGCGTAGAATCTATTTATTCATTAAATCGCTTTCGCAACAGCTTTACACTGCATCAAACAGCGTTTTCCTGGACTTGATTCTCTTACGTTTTACTCCAGTTGCTTCCTACTCTTTCTATTAGTCAGGTCTCTTAGTGAAAAATATAGGCCGGATCGTTACAGACGTGGTAAAAGTGTCAAATTTGGCACAGAGCTTCCATAGCACCTGCCGATTAATTCTGGAGGGGGTGCCCTTTACAAACGGTCCTAATCACAGATAAAAGGGGGGGTTAACTTTCACCTGTAATGGCAGATTGGGTTCCTTGTGGTGAGAACTTTTCTTGTTTGATTTGGCTAAAAAACATTTGTTTCAAATTGTTAAGTTTTTAATTTGGTAATGTTTAGTTGTTGTTACACTATTCAAAATAGTTTTACATGTACATAATACTGACTAGTGCCCAGTCTCCACAAGGTAAGTTTGGCCATGTTCACTGTGCGGCTATCAGTGTCACTGCTATTAAAACTTGCCAGTGATAATATCATTACATATCAATTTAAACAGATCACAAAGCCAGCTATCGAAGATGTCATACCATAACATAAAAATGTCTCACATCCTAAACGACAGAATCGTTAAATTTTGACATGCCTCATAAACGACCTAATAAACCGTAACTGACAACTCGCCCACTTTGTAATATGGTGCAGCTAAGATTACATTATAATTTGCTTCGTTGGTAACCCTGTCCTTGAGATAATGATTAAAACATGTCAACGTCATCCTCAGGGGGAAAAGGAGGAGCAAGGGTGGCACAGTTGGTTAGTGCGCAGCCCTCGGTGCGCGAGGTCCCGAGTTCGATCCCTGGTGTCGACCCATCCTTATTTCAACTTCTCTCCTTTCTGTGTAGCTTTGACTAGCTTTAAATACCCTTAAAACGGAGCATTAACGGAGAGAGAGGGGTAAAAGGAGCGCACCGTCGAGCTCAAGTTTATAAGTTATTATTACTGTCACGAGTTATTGACGTAAAATATGGTCGCTTTACCTTTTTCTACCTTTTTATTAAGCCCTAGGGACGAGGTTGTAAAACATGCCTCCCCAGGAATTTTTAACACTCTTAATTTTTTAAACATTTGCATTTAAAAAGCACTCTATGAGGTCCCTGCGTCCCTAGACACCTGTAAGGAGCTCTTTCACTTCAGAGCCCTCGCACCAGAGTGTTAATGGTAGGTCTATACGATCTTTCAAAAAAAGGAAGGTTGTCGAGTGTGTTACAATTTACAAACAAACTAACATCAGAAGAGCTGAAAGTTACAGGAACAAGTCCTCTTTTAGCCAACCAATGATGCACATTTATGAAAATGAATGTAATTTGTTTGATGCAATTAGGCGAATACCCCGTGGTTACGAATTCTTACGATCATGAATTCCTCAAGAGCAATTCAGTTACCAACGTTTCACAAAATAATGTTGTGGAAAATTACCGAAAATACCAAAAAAGCAATTGTCAATAATAATTATGGCCTGATCCCTTATAATAATGGAGTGGTCATGAGCCATCAGCCCCAACTTTGACCACTCAAACTGATTTCTGACAGATTACATACCGCAAAACTTTGCATTCACTTATGCCTATGTTGCCACACCAGGAGCTTAGAAATCGGCTCCTAGTCACACCTTGTTTTTATTGCTGAATATCATTCTAAAGAGCTTTACGAAATATTTTGTTAGTAGGGGCATTTTGAACATGATTGAAATTTAGATGGTGACAAAAACGAACACAAAAAAGTCTCAAACGAGACGCATGAAACAACCGCAATCTAATATTCGTGTTACACCGATATAATGGCTCCTTTGGCTGTTATGCTGACGTTTTTGAAGATGAAAGTAGTATCACAGCTAGTCCAGGGTTAGGTATACCGTTTATTACCAGTTTCATGGTTCCTGAGACTTAGGGCCTGTTAACATAAAGGTGGGGCACCCCAGGTAGGTGAGGTAACCTGCTTAGGCGGGGTGAAAAAATAACCCTCCTTTACATGCAATCTTACAATTCCGCCATCTTGGGGCTCACTTTCTCAAGATTATTGAATGGTCGCTAAGCACGTAAACAAGAAAAATGCTGGCAAACCACGTCTACGCTCACTTGCTGCTCTTGCTGCAGCCTTCAGTGTTGTGGCTTTCTATTGTTACCTTTAATAATTGTGTGAAGCCACGCGGCGCCAAAAGTAAATTTTACGCCAATTTGATGTATCCCTAACCCCACCCCGACTAGCCTGGGTTACCTCATCCTTAAACGTTGACATGGCAAAATTTGACCTCAGCTGAGAGGGTTACCCGGTGTGGCAGACCAGGCTACCCTCCTTGAAGGGTCACCCCACCTATCATGTAAAAGTGATCAAATTAAAATGAGAGATTATATGGACAGGCGGGTTACCCCACCTAAGTGTGTCACCATGCCTACCTGGGGTCCCCCTCCTACATGTAAACAGGCCCTAAAAGTTAGCCCGGCCCCCTTTCTACGGTTTCAGCAGTTAAACCATTCACCAATTATCGTTTGAGTCAATCTTGTACCACTTAATTGAGTCTCACTTTTACGACTTGATTTAAGCTGTTATTATTTTTGGACGTGAGTGCTTCAGTGCCAAATGTAGACGCTTCATGATAAACTGTACTGTTTTTTGAAGCCTGGGCTAACCTGTTTCTTTTTTTCGTTTATGAGACCAGATTCCTTTTTGTTTGTTTTTGCTTTGTAAATCTTAGACAAACTGCGGGAATTGTAAATGATATGACTTGTGCCACGATGCTTGCTTCTCTGTCAAAACATGCACGTGCGTCCAGCAGATAAAGAGAGACTGAAAGGTATCCAGGCCTATGTTAAGCTGAAAAATTAGTTACCTCCTTAGGAAAGAACTATTTTGGGTTCTGTCATTTCGTTATTTGCTCTTCATGAACAGCTTTCATAAATCCCTGGTAATATGTGATACAACAGACTCTTTGACAATTTCTTTTTTCTGAAATTTTGTGTGTGAATCGCTATGCCATACGCTTTCTTTAGCTTAAT
>NC_133208.1:20709473-20714473 GCF_958299795.1 Porites lutea
TTTTAAAGGGTCCGCCGGCACAAGAATGCCAACTTCATGTCCACCTACCAATAGGTGTAACACTGATGCAACCGGCTGGTTGAATGGTGGACACCCCACGGTAGCAGACGGTCAGGTCAGCAGGCAGGTGTGTTTCCACTGGACATCAGGCTGCTGTGAATGGTCAACAACCATCAAAGTGAGAAATTGTGGTTTATATTACGTGTACTATCTTAGTAGTACACCTACTTGCCATCTCCGTTATTGTGGTACTGACTAAAAAACTAGGTGCAAGTAAAGTATCACATATTCTATCATTTCACTTAAGTAGGCTTCATTGTATTAAAGAAAGAAACGAAAAAAAAATAATGACATAAAAAAAGTGCACTTAACTTCAATATCTGAATTTGTATAACTTAAGCAAAGGGAGAAAAAAAAATCTATATAGCACTTAAATATAGCACAACGTACTACTCGCGTTGGCATGCAAAAACAGTTTTCTTGAAACTTAATATGAGGGTAGTTTTTTTTTAAGCTGTTTTGAAGACCAAGTGAGAAATAAAGTGGTAATAGAACTTGCAAGGAAGTCAAAATAATACGTTAAATTAATATATTAGCAATGCAGTTTTCTGTGTGACTTGTCACGGTGATCAGAAGTATACACTGGAGCCCATGAACGCCATGCAGCTGCTAAATAGTCTACGATGGACAGAAGTTTTAACTTAGAAGATGTGCCAGGAAGGGAGGGGTATGAATCTGCCTACTTTTTTCAGTATTGATCTTTATAGGGATGCACTCTGAAAAATCGAAAACGATATGCATAAAGACTTTGTACAGTCAACTCTCTTCTTGCGGTTCATATTATGTGCTAACTACCTCAGAGGTACACCTAATTGTGATCTCCACAATTGTGGAAGTCACTAAACACAACAAGTATTGGCATATCTCCTTTTAGCATATACACACTCAGTGATCTTGGTGATTCAAGCGATCTGATTGGTTCCCTATCGCGGACTATGACGTTTTAGTAAAATCCAACTAGTGGTCTATTATCAATGCTGCGTTCTGACTGGTTGAGCTACTACTAGGCTATATGTTATAGCCCACTAGTAGCGAAAAGCGCGGGCTTTTTGGCGGCAAAAAAGGATTAAAGTCTCGCTTTAACTGGCTAAATTTTTTCTTAATTCTCGACATTTTTGACCAACTAGTTGGATTTTACTAAAACAATTATTCCTCTCGCCCTCATGGCCTCTGAATCAATAGCTATTGACTGAGAGCCCATTCGGGCTCGAGGAATAATTGTTAAATATTCACTGCGCTAGGCTGTGAATATAAAGCAAAACAAAATCGCTGTCGTAAACTGGGTGTTTTGGCAAAGTTTCAGAGTAAGACGGAACTTTTTAAAAATACAAGAATATCCTAGTCTTGATGATTTTGAAGGTTAAAGAAAAGACTTCATGGTGTATAAACAGCGCGATTTATTGTGAAGTGATTCAGTGAAGCTGACTTTTTATACGCTCCAACGGCAATGTTTAGCACTACAGAGGAAAACGAGGCCGCCTTCTGACTATTTTGTGAACTTGGAATTTCCTCGCAAGACTATTTTTGCCTATGAATAGAAGTTAATTTATGGAGAACATTGTACGTACCAACAAATTAAGAATTAAGGCAAAGAACACTGCAGATATTAAACAACGCTCATTTTGATTGAAGCCGCTGTTGACATCGTATGCAAGAAGAGACATAAAAACGTTCTCATTCATTGTGACAGGAGCAAATAAAGCTCTACGTTTCTTCTCAGAAGGGGCAGTAATTCAAACTTTCGACGTTTTCTTTTAAACCATGGATGTTAACAGTTAAAGCTTACAAAAAGATTAAAACTATGATTTGCCATGTTTGAAAATACTGTACAGATCTAACTTTTGCGCGTTGTTTGTTTACGGCTACATGTCCACGCAAGAATTCATCTTGACTTTCTCAAAGCCCGTTTCTGGTTTCTGCTGGTAAGGTGGTCAGTCGGGAAACGAACTTTTCTCGCCTACAGTACGCTATTTTTGACCGGTCAGTTTATTTTTTCTGGCCGGCGGTGTGACGGGGGTGTGTCGTTAGGGATACGTCCAATCAGAAAACGCTTTGATTATCTTGTGACGTCAGCTCTCGGAAAACTTTATCCGGGCGAATCCTTCGCTTGGCAAGCACTTATAGCTTTGAAGTGAAGAGAGCGTAGGAAATGAACTGAACGTACACAAAGTGATTAATTATACGTTATATTAGTGGTCGAGATTTCTAGATGGTTGCGTCGACAGGCTCAGAGAAAAGTCTATCATTTCACATCGCGCTGTTTGAGAACGCACAATAACAGAAGCGTCCGATCAGGCCATAATAATGTTTGGGTGGACTTTCACCGAAGGAATATAGGTTGAGCAGTGATGCTACTTGCCAGTTTTTAGATCACTTGGTGTGTAAAATTTAAACAATTACTCACCTCAGCCTCAGTTAATATTACTGAATTTAATCAATTGACCTATAGAGTTTTTAAATATTTTATTAAACATCCATCTCAAAATACCTTAAACCTCAATTCAGTATCTAGTACATATTAGCAAAGGCAGAAAACAGACTGCATGTTTAATAAAGGCAATAAAGTCACGAAACGGCAAGAAGTGCAGTTTAGTGATAATAAATAATAATAATAAAATAATAATAATAATATTGATAATAAGTGAAACGAGGACACGAAGAACAGTATGAACATTGATCTTTTTAAACATCGTTTCCGTAGGGAACTTTGGGCGTCTATACTTTGAGTGATGTAATATGTTTTTAGGATCATATCTATATGTTAGTTCATCTTGATAGTTTTGAGTAGTTTTTTATATTTAGAGTATTGTAATTAGGTCTTCTTCTGATGGTTGTAAATTAACTTTCAAAATCCCAATCTGGGATATGTTAATAAACTTCTTATGATAAACTTATTATTATCATATGATAACATTTTTTTATAGCGCTCCCATACCTGAGTTCTTGGCTCTCTGATATGTTATATTAGGCTGATTTAGAGATTACCAGTGGACGAAACTTAGTAACAAAACTTTCTGTAACAAGTCAAACTAGGTACATGTATATAACTGATTTAATGAAGGTTGCTTTGTGCATTGGGAACTGGCAATTGCATGGTTATTGGGCATTTGGGCATGCGAAACTCACAGCAATATTTTGCTTCCTTGGCCACCAAACAGCAACTGCCAAGGGCACAGTTCCCAATCTGAAGCAATATTTATTGATCAATCATATAGAACACCCTGAAAAAGAAATCGATAAAGTTAAATGTTGCGAACGTTAAGAAGATCATCAGAGCTTTAGACTCAAATTTTGCATTTGCGAAATGAAAGCCTTAAATAATTGAGGCTTGTGGTCCTTGTGCTATGTCCTGGATTCGAAGCCCTTATCTCGCTGCGATAACGCTTCAGCGCTCTACTAATTGAGCCAACAAGCCAACTGGGAGCAGGTAATTGAGTTGGTTCATTTGACGAACGATAATTTTCACAGCCAATTCTCAGTAGTTCTCCTTAGTTACCATGTGAAGTACATCTAGCCGATTGTTTGAAAACGAGGCTAACGAGACTTGCAACTATTTGATTTACCAATCTCAAGGCGACTGGAAATCTTTCCCTATCTCCCTCCCTCTGATAACAGTAGAGACCTTACGATCCCACAACGGCGACGCCAATGGAAACGTCGCTGAAAAATTGACTTCGCGTCCTTTCAAACCACTTGGCGATTATCCCAAGTCACCCAGTCACTTATGAAAGAAGGGAATTTATGTTGGAACTGAAGAAAGGGGCCTTACCCGAGTGCAGACAGAGGTGGTAGAATTTATCGCCTTGCCGTTCCCGTCCTCCATAAAAAACTTAAAATTTGGTCATTTCACGTGGTAGTCGTGCAGGGACGGCAAAGGAGTGTCTCAAAAAGCGTGATGCACTTGCAGAATCGTTGTTTTGCTAACTAAAACTATTACTTTTTGACGCTGCCGCTGCCGTAGACGTCGTAGTTTCGTAAGTTCCCCATTGCTAAAATGTGACAGTTTTAGACGATTTTCCATTTGTGTTCCTTCTGGAACATAGCATTGCCGACCGATGCATCAGCCGACATCTCGGTCGACTGTCGGTTGACATATCGGTCGCTATATCGGTGGAGAGTACGTTGGTCGAGTCTCAGAGGAACGAGTCGCGAACGAGAGTTGGTTGCTACACTCCATCAGTCGACAGTCGGTCGATGGTTGGTCGTTACGTCGCCGATGGATCACCGACACTTAGTCAATTTAACGGGCGATACCTCGGTCGACTGTCGTTCGACATGGCTGTCGATATATCGTGCGGTATCGACTAACCCTTGACCGACTCACCACCAACACTCGACCGATGTAGCTACCCATATGTGACCGCCGAGTCGACTGAGATATCGGCCGATACATCGGTAGACAACCCCTATAAGACACATGATCCACAGGGCTTGATATGCGACCTTTCCAAATCGATGAGGTCATGTAATTGTTAACTAAAGGCAGTGCAATGGACTTGCACTTAATTCGCCTTCACAGTGTTACGGGCATAGTACATATAATTTTTGGCCTAACGCTAATGTTCAGGTGTGAGGATGTATCATAACAACTGCTGAAGCGGGGAAAGCTGGTCTTTCTGGGTAATACTTAAAGTTAAGACGTGGATTTTTGAAGTCACAAGCAATTTTGCTACACGGGATTACCCGTCTGCTAAGTGTGGTTATAGCATTTAGACCGTTTCTTGATCTGAAGCATCAATCTTTTAACTGTAGCCTGTACCCCAGAATCATATACTCACGCATTTAACCCTGAAGAACCCTGAAGCGTCTAAATTCCTTTCATGATCATTTGTTTAGAAACATGCTGGGGTTTTTTTAGCCGTCCAATCGGAAGCCCGCTTTTTTCGCCCTAATATGGAATCAGAGAACTGAAGGCATCCCTGTCTAAAAAGTACCTGATA
>NC_133208.1:20719473-20791973 GCF_958299795.1 Porites lutea
AGGGGCACCCAACGAGAATATAGTTCAAAACCACATAAACATAGCATTGTTGAACGTCCTTTAGTATTTAAACGGTAGATAAAGGCTTGTTTTTATCCCCTAAAAATTTTTCATCTGTTCGGATTTCCTAGCTAAAAGTATAGTCATCCGAAAATTATAGGGATCAAAATCTACCTTTACGAAAATTTCAGCCAGAAAAAAGGCTCCCGAAAATTCTAGGTGACCTTTTTAGGGTAAAAATCCGTTAAAAATGGGCAATAATACGATGTTTTTGAAGTTCGAAAATCCAAGGAGAGGCAGGCAAGCAAGAAATTTTTTAGAAAATGATCCGAAAATTCTAGACCTCAAATCGTCTTCCGAACAGATAATTTTCCGAAAATTGTCGTTGGGTGCCTCTGACAAAACCGTGTCAGCTTCAGCTATCAGTGAGCAAGTTTCCAGATGCTGCATAAATGCTCCGCATGAACTCACCTGTCAAATTTTGACCAATCAGAGCACAAAATTTGGACGTAGAGCGTGATCAGCGTGTGACTATTGTGAGAAAAGTCAAAAGCGATTGCCTTCCCTGCATGTATAAGCCGGTTGAATTTTCGCGTCCGAGATCAGTTTGAAATCAAATTTAAAAAGTGCGGCTCATGAACATGACTTATTTCATATTCATTTCAAAAAAAATTGAACTTGAGCCTGCGATCATTTGAAAAGGAGCAACTTGTCAGCGGATAACTTCAAAAAAACACATTATTGGAATTACCGTGAAGAACTTACAGTTGAAGATGGCCTGATATTCAAAGCACATCGACTTGTGATTCCAACTTCACTGAGAGCAGAGTATGTAAAGGATCTTCATGCGGGCCACTTAGGAGAAGAGAAAACTCTGTTGAGAGCACGAGAGACAGTTTTGTGGCCCGGGATCTCGGATGACGTGAGAAATGCAGTTAAATTATGTGACGTATGCATGAAATACAAGCCTGCTCAACAGAAGGAACCACTAGTACCGCATGATGTGCCTAGCTTGCCATGGTTTAAACTTGGAGTTGACATATTTCAGCATCGTTCTCACCACTACCTGCTCTTGCCGACTACTTCAGCAAGTTCCCTGTTGTAAAGAAACTGACAAATCAGACGGCGGAACACGTGATAAGTCTTCTCAAGACAATATTTTCAGAATATGGGGTACCAGCAACGGTGTACACAGATCAGGGAACCTAGTTCGTGTCCCAAGAATTCAAACAATTTGCCCTGCAGTACCAGCAACGGTGTACACAGATCAGGGAACCCAGTTCGTGTCCCAAGAATTCAAACAATTTGCCCTGCAGTACAGATTCGAGGTGCAACACTCTAGCCCAAGGTATCCTCAGTCGAATGGTTTCATTGAGGCCATGGTCAAAGTTGTAAAGGGCATAATGGAGAAGGCCGAAGAGTCAGGCTCTGATCCACATCTTGCTACGCTGATTTATCATGCGACCCCAATCAGACCAGGTCAGCTCAGCCCAGGAGAGATGCTTTCCCAGCGGAAATATAGAGCACTCCTTCCTATCCATCAATACCTGCACCCCAATCTAGAGATCAGCAGGGATCAGCAGGGAGGCGCAAATAGCACAGACACAAGCCCAACGTGTGACTATGATCGAACAGCCAAGAAACTTAAGATCTACAACAATTTCAGCGTGTCCGGTTCCAGTTAGATCCCAAGAAACCAATCTGGCAGAAAGCCACGGTGGTACAGCAGCCAAATGAAAGTTCGCCCAGGCGATATGAGGTACAGACAGAATCCGGTGGTCGGTACTTCAGGAATCGTCGCCATATTCGTCCAGCGATTAAGATCCAACCAGAAGAATTAAACCAGGCCCCATCAACTCCCGGAACAGAACCAAAGTCACCAGGACCTGGACTTGTCAAACATCCCAGCTCATCAGCAGCTGATGTCGCTGACCAGCCATCAAAAAAGCCATTGCCCAATCAGCGTGTGCCGGAAAAGACTCCTGCCTTGTCTCGTCCACGACGAACTATTAGACCACCTATGAGACTAATTGAACAAATCCAGAGACACTATAATAATTTAAGAGAAATGTACTTGTTGTGTGTCGTATAAGTAATTGTAGCTGTAATAGCTTTTCATGACAAGAATATTTTTGGTTTTCTTTTCTTTTGTTAATGAACGTGTGACAAGTTTTCGGATCAGCATCTCAACTTTAGCGCATGCGAGGGTTTGAATGTGTTCCAACTTTAGAGCACACGTGTGCAAGAATCCTTTGCTGAGTTTTCTAGTCACCGATGTCATCATCTCTAAAAGAGGGGGATGTTGCAATACGCTATTGCATATTCAATTAGCCGACGATTGTTTAGATCGTTATTCCCAATGCGGACATTCTTTGTTCATATTCAATTAGCTGTAGAAGTAGTAGGGGAGGCACTGGTTACTCCTTTTCTTTGTGGATTTAATTTACTTTTTGAGTGGTATAAATTAACGCAGATGACGTCATGTATCTCATTAAGATGGGATGATGTCATAGTTTAAATTAATACTGATGACGTCATGCATTACATTAAGATAGGATGATGTCATAGTTTATGTTTAGCTGGCTGACGTCATGCATTACATTAAGATAGGATGATGTCATAGTCTATTTTCAGCTAGCAAGGAGCAAGTGACGTCAGAATTTCCTAGAGTTGACGTCATCAAAAAATGTTGAGATCATAATCTATAAACAGAAAAGTGATTTTTATATAATTAGCTATTTGCTACAGTCTTCTGGTTAGATATTGTTTGCTACAGTCTTCTGATTGGATATTGTAGAAACTGTCATGTGTTCAAAATAAAAGGGGGCAAATTTTGAACGTGTTATCTTGGCAGAATCGAACGTCCAATAATCCACCAAATTTAGCGGTGACCGAGCTTTAAATTATGTAAAAACAAATGTGGAAAAAAAGATGTCAATGTTAGACAAGGCCTTTTGAGGTGGTACAATGAAGACCTTATAAGTTTAAAACGAAGAGTAGACGAAAGTGCTTTGGAAAAAGAAATGATTTTACTGACAGTGTAGCATCACGGAACAGGCATAAATAAATAGCTATTTGGCTGGCACAGACCAGTGGACTGGATACGCTAGGAGGAATTATACTGATTCAATTTCTTTGTGACATGTTTCATTGTTCGTTACAAATTTAAATCAGTCAAGGACATCACTTACATGTAGGGGAGCTTAGGGGTATTTGTTCATTTCTGCAGCCATTTCGCTACTGAAGGTGTTAAGCATTATTTACCTCTGTCCCCCAGTTGTCTGCACTGCAGCTGATTTTAGCAGGTTGGGGTATGAGCTCCTTTGTTTTGCACAAAGTGGCGCCGTATTTATTTTCTTTGCATGGTTTTATTGTTTGCGGGTTTTATAACTAAGGGTGTACGGATTAGCTGATGGCAAAGTTGCAAAACTGCCAAATGACATCAAAAGCAGTTAAAACTGGTTTTGAAGTCCTTTGCTCAGACCTTCAGGTTCCTATACATCTATTCTGACGGTTTTCTGTTTTGAAACGCAGATCCTCAAGCAGATTACTGGGGATGTCTCCGTCCTTCTGCAAAAAATTAGAGACGCATTCTTTTGCCCTCCCCTCCCCAACCCTGAGAGGGTACTCCCTATAATAGCTTTACATTAAGGCTCCTACCGAAAGCAGTACATTCTTCAAGCTTCCCGTGTATATTAATTAAAGGCCAGGCATTTCACATGATGAGGTATATGAAACAAAAGGGAAATCTTCTTTGAGATATCTAAAAGGGCTTTAATACAAAATATTTCGAAAAGATGCTATTCTCTCGCACTTTGCAATAAAACTGTCACGCTTGGTAATGAATTTTGATTTGCACCCTGTAATGACCGGCTATTAAACTTTTCAGTCGGAAAAGAAACGAAATTCTCGGATGATTGATGTGCATGTACAAGAAAAATCATTTTCGACATTATGATAAGAATTTCAATTAGAATAGATGGTTTTTCAAATTCTAATTTAGCATCATTCTTATATGAGAGTACGAAGGCTTTGTTGCATTAGGAATAAAGTAAAGTTATTTTCAAGACTAAAAATAACTGCACTATATCTTCATGAAATGGGACCTTATTATGAGAATACTCAAAAGTAGGTTGAGTTTGATCGTCCGGGTGAACATAGTCCTGAATAGCACTGTTCTTGTTGACAGTGGGTGACGCTTCGACAACCTGTGCGGTAGTTAGGCCTAGATACAAATATCACGAAAATTGCCTAACTATGTTTCCGGAAATTCCCGATTGTTTTTCTATAAATCTCGAAAAACTTCTAAATGTGTCAAAAATATCTGGCTTCATTTCATAAATATTACAGTAAAAACACCAAAAAAAGCCGCTCATCTAAAATTGCGACAGAAATTTCAGCAAATTCCAGGAAATTATATCCTTGTACAGCATACTACAAAACTCTAAGCAATTTCACATAAATAGAGCAGTCCCTCAGCCTACAAGAAGACTAGGGCACTGCACTTTAATAGAGGCAGAGATCGTTGAAGACGGTCCCCAGCATTAGGTGCTGGAGGTCTAAAGTGGTCTAAAAAGGACACTACCGTTTGGTTTGGGCGTGGCTTAAAGAGTTCGTCATCAGCCATTTTGTTGAACATTAACCACATTGCACATATTATATAAATGGAGAATGTTGCTGAATCTGATTACAACAGGCCCATATGTGGAGGTTTAATTGAATTTCTGTCACTGAAATGCCCATGCCCTAATTAGTATTGAAGTAGCTTCCTAGAAAAAACATGGTTTCAGTACTTTTTTCATAACAAAATTCTAAATATCCCAATGTTCTCCTAGATATCATGAGATTTTCCAAATATCCCAAAATCTTCTAAGTATCTTTAAAATATCCGGATATTTGTATCTAGGCATAGCGGTAGTCATCTTCAGAGTCAAAATGATGAAATGACAAGGAAATGTCTGCGAAATGAATGAAGCTTACCCGACTACTTAAGTGACCAATATCGAATTGCCCCGTGCATTGGAAAACGTTAGGGACCTTAAGATCTGAGGACGGCGACGGCAGCGAAAACTTCGCTGAAAAAGTGAATTCGCGTTCTTTCAATCTTCATCGCGATTACTCCAAGTAACTAACTTTATCAAGGGTGAACCCTCCTAAAAGTTGAATTCCTAAGAACCATATCCAAGTTCAAAAAGAGAGAGGAAATTTCGTCGTCGCTTAATTGTGTACTTACGCTGTAAAAAGTGAAAATAGGCATTTTCAAGTCGTAGTCGTGCAGTGATGGCAAAGAAATGTACAAAAAAGCGTGATGCGCGTGCAAAATTGTCGTTTTGGTTATTAAACCTATTGCTTTTTTTGACGTTCTTGTTGCCGTCGCCGTCGTCGGATCTTAAGCGCCCTAGTTTACCCCTAAATGACGGAGAGGCAGACACTCTTGGCTACTAGGATATCTCTTCTTTTTGGGGCAGCTGTTTAAGCTTGGCTAGCTGTAAACAGTGAATTCAAATTAACTTCAAACTTGGTGTTGATATAAATAACTAATGATTTGACATTTTTCATTAATGACACGAACACCTGATGCAGTATAGAAGGCTACTTCCCTTAAACATTGAAAACAGAAGAGTTCAAATTATTACAAAGATCTTCGCAAGATTTCGCTGAATACTTTCAAAGAATTCGTTTGAATCAGCCCCGTGTTATGGATCATCTAAATTCCAGCGAGCTCCTGAAAAGAGCAAAGCATCTAGTCTGGATTGAAGCAATTTTCCTTGCTATCGTCAATATAATGGCCATCTCCGGAAACATTTCTGTTTGCTACGCCGTGTATAGAAACCAGAGACTTCGTTCGGTTTCCAATATGTTTATTGTAGCGCTAGCTGTCAGTGATTTACTAATATCTGTCAGCTGTATGCCTCTGTCAGTTGCTACTGTCGTTCAAAGTCGATGGGTATTCGGGACTACTGTTTGTCAACTGCAGGGTTTTGCAATTTTTACGTTTGGAATGTCTTCTCTAAATACTATGGGGATTATTGCAATCAGCCGATATTTTTGCGTAGTGAAACCAACGAGGTACATTGTTTTATTCAGAAAACAAAGAATTTTGATGTACACTGCGGCAGTATGGTGTATGGCTCTCATTGGTTCAGTGCCACCGCTAATTTTTCAGACAGGCGGATACACTTTCCAACCAGGAAAAGCAATGTGCATGTACCCATTCCAAACTAACATTGCTTATACCGTCTTCATCGAATGTGTGTTTGTTGCTACGCCCTTTACACTCATCACTTTCTGCTACGCCAAAGTGTTCTACACAGTGTCAAGATCAAATCGTGTTTTCACGCAAGAAAATAACCCTGAACAGCTCAGAGCAAACGTCGAAGAAGCCAAAGTGACAAAGACGTTAGCTTTGGTCATGGCCAGTTTCTCCTTATGTTGGCTTCCTATCTGTATTATGGATTACATCGACGCAGCACGTGGAGAGCCCACTTTGCCACGACAAATATATCTTACATACGGGTTTCTGGCCTACCTAAGTAGTACAATCAACCCCTTTATATATGGCGCTACCAACAGGCGCTTCAGACGAGAGTACAAAACCATTTTAAAAAAGATAAGTTTGATCTTTACTTGTGGTCGTTGCAGTTGTAGACAGAACCGAACGTCCGATAATCCACCGAGCTTAGCGGTGACCGAGCTTTAAATAATGTAAAAACAAATGTGGAAAACAAGATGTCAATGTTAGACAAGTTCAAAGCCTTTTGCGGTGATGCAATGAAGACCTGACAAGCTTTAAACGAAGAGCAGACGAAAGTGCTTTGGAAAAAGAAATGGTTTTACTGACAGTGTAGGATCAAAGACCTGCATAAATAGCTATTTTGCTGGCACGGACCACTGGACTGGATCCATTAGGAGGAATTGTAGTCAATTTCTTTGTGACATGTTTCGTTGTTCGTTACAAATTATTATCAGTCAAGGACATCACTTACATTTAGAGGTATTTTTCCACTTTGCAGCCATTTCGCTTACTTAACGTGTTTAGCATATACACCTCTGTCCCCGAGTTGTGTGCACTGCAGCTGATTTTAGCAGGTCGAGGGAGATGCACTCTTTTGTTTTGAACAAAGTGGTGCCGTATTTAATTTCTTTGCATGTTTTTATTTTTTGCTGGTTTTATAACCAAGGGTGCACGGATTAGCTGATGGCAAAATTGCAAAACTACCAAAGGACGTCAAAACCAGTTTAACTGGTTTTGATGTCCATCTATTCTGACGGTTTTCTGTTTTGAAACGCAAGCCCTCAAGCAGATTACTGGGGATGTCTCCGTCCTTCCGCGAAAAAATAAGGCCGTACTCTTTGCCATACCCTTCCCAACCCTGAGAGGCTACTCCCTATAATGGCTATACATTAAGGCTCCGAAATCAGGAATTTCAAATGACGGGGTATATGAAACAAAAGGAAACATCCTCTTTGAGATATCTAAAAGGGTTTTTAATACAAAATATTTCGAGGAGATGCTATTCTCTCGCACTTTGCAATAAAACTGTCAGGCTTGGTAATGAATTTAGCTTGTGCAACCTGTAATAACAGGCCATCGCATTTTGTTATAAAACAAGTTGTCGCACTCTGTTATAAACGTTATTAAACTTTTTAAATTGGAAAAGAAATGAAGCTCTTGAATGATTGATGTGCAAGAAAAATCATTTTCGACATTGTGGTAAGAATTTCAATTAGAATAGTTGGTTTTTCAAATTCTAATATAGCATCATTCTTATAAGAGAGTACGAAGCCTTTGTTGCATTAGGAATAAAGTAAAGTTATATTCAAGATTAAGAATGATTGCACTATGTCTTTATAAAATGAGACCTTAAAATTAAAATAGTCAAAAGTACGTTGAGTTTGATCGTCCGGGTGAACGTAGTCTTGATTACCACTGTTGTTGTTGACAGTGACTGACGTTTCGACAACCTGTGAGGTAGTTAGGCCCAGATACAAATTCACGAAAAATGGCTTAAATATGTTTCCGAAAATTCCTCATCTTTTTTCTAAATATCTAGAAAAATTTCTAAATATCTTAAAAATATCTGGCTTCATTTCATATATATTACAGTAAAAAAAAAAAAACAAACAAAAAAAGCCGCTCATCTAAAATGGCAACAGAAATTTCAGAAAATTTCAGGAAATTATATCCTTGTACAGCGTACTACAAAACTCTAAGCAATTCCACATAAAGTCAGCCTTGTTTACAGTACCCCTCGGCCTACAAGAAAACTAGGGCGTTGCACTTTAATACAGGCAGAGATGGTGAAAGACCATTAGGTGCTGGAGGTCTAATAGGGTCTAAAAGGGACACTAATGTATAGTTAGCGCGTGGCTTAAAGGGTTCGTCATCAGCCATTTTCTTGAACATTAACCACATTGCATATATTATATAAATGGAGAATATAGCTGAATCTGTTTACAACAGGCCCATATGTGGAGGTTTAATTGAATTTCTGTCACTGAAATGCCCATGCCCTAATTAGTATTGAAGTAGCTTCCTAGAAAAAACATGGTTTCAGTATCTAGGCATAGCGGTAGTCATCTTCAGAGTCAAAATGATGAAATGACAAGGAAATGTCTGCGAAATGAATGAAGCTTACCCGACTACTTAAGTGACCAATATCGAATTGCCCCGTGCATTGGAAAACGTTAGGGACCTTAAGATCTGAGGACGGCGACGGCAGCGAAAACTTCGCTGAAAAAGTGAATTCGCGTTCTTTCAATCTTCATCGCGATTACTCCAAGTAACTAACTTTATCAAGGGTGAACCCTCCTAAAAGTTGAATTCCTAAGAACCATATCCAAGTTCAAAAAGAGAGAGGAAATTTCGTCGTCGCTTAATTGTGTACTTACGCTGTAAAAAGTGAAAATAGGCATTTTCAAGTCGTAGTCGTGCAGTGATGGCAAAGAAATGTACAAAAAAGCGTGATGCGCGTGCAAAATTGTCGTTTTGGTTATTAAACCTATTGCTTTTTTTGACGTTCTTGTTGCCGTCGCCGTCGTCGGATCTTAAGCGCCCTAGTTTACCCCTAAATGACGGAGAGGCAGACACTCTTGGCTACTAGGATATCTCTTCTTTTTGGGGCAGCTGTTTAAGCTTGGCTAGCTGTAAACAGTGAATTCAAATTAACTTCAAACTTGGTGTTGATATAAATAACTAATGATTTGACATTTTTCATTAATGACACGAACACCTGATGCAGTATAGAAGGCTACTTCCCTTAAACATTGAAAACAGTAGAGTTCAAATTATTACAAAGATCTTCCCAAGATTTCGCTGAATACTTTCAAAGAATTCGTTTGAATCAGCCCCGTGTTATGGATCATCTAAATTCCAGCGAGCTCCTGAAAAGAGCAAAGCATCTAGTCTGGATTGAAGCAATTTTCCTTGCTATCGTCAATATAATGGCCATCTCCGGAAACATTTCTGTTTGCTACGCCGTGTATAGAAACCAGAGACTTCGTTCGGTTTCCAATATGTTTATTGTAGCGCTAGCCGTCAGTGATCTACTAATATCTGTCAGCTGTATGCCTCTGTCAGTTGCTACTGTCGTTCAAAGTCGATGGGTATTCGGGACTACTGTTTGTCAACTGCAGGGTTTTGCAATTTTTACGTTTGGAATGTCTTCTCTAAATACTATGGGGATTATTGCAATCAGCCGATATTTTTGCGTAGTGAAACCAACGAGGTACATTGTTTTATTCAGAAAACAAAGAATTTTGATGTACACTGCGGCAGTATGGTGTATGGCTCTCATTGGTTCAGTGCCTCCGCTAATTTTTCAGACAGGCGGATACACTTTCCAACCAGGAAAAGCAATGTGCATGTACCCATTCCAAACTAACATTGCTTATACCGTCTTCATCGAATGTGTGTTTGTCGCTACGCCCTTTACACTCATCACTTTCTGCTACGCCAAAGTGTTCTACACAGTGTCAAGATCAAATCGTGTTTTCACGCAAGAAAATAACCCTGAACAGCTCAGAGCAAACGTCGAAGAAGCCAAAGTGACAAAGACGTTAGCTTTGGTCATGGCCAGTTTCTCCTTATGTTGGCTTCCTATCTGTATTATGGATTACATCGACGCAGCACGTGGAGAGCCCACTTTGCCACGACAAATATATCTTACATACGGGTTTCTGGCCTACCTAAGTAGTACAATCAACCCCTTTATATATGGCGCTACCAACAGGCGCTTCAGACGAGAGTACAAAACCATTTTAAAAAAGATAAGTTTGATCTTTACTTGTGGTCGTTGCAGTTGTAGACAGAACCGAACGTCCGATAATCCACCGAGCTTAGCGGTGACCGAGCTTTAAATAATGTAAAAACAAATGTGGAAAACAAGATGTCAATGTTAGACAAGTTCAAAGCCTTTTGCGGTGATGCAATGAAGACCTGACAAGCTTTAAACGAAGAGCAGACGAAAGTGCTTTGGAAAAAGAAATGGTTTTACTGACAGTGTAGGATCAAAGACCTGCATAAATAGCTATTTTGCTGGCACGGACCACTGGACTGGATCCATTAGGAGGAATTGTAGTCAATTTCTTTGTGACATGTTTCGTTGTTCGTTACAAATTATTATCAGTCAAGGACATCACTTACATTTAGAGGTATTTTTCCACTTTGCAGCCATTTCGCTTACTTAACGTGTTTAGCATATACACCTCTGTCCCCGAGTTGTGTGCACTGCAGCTGATTTTAGCAGGTCGAGGGAGATGCACTCTTTTGTTTTGAACAAAGTGGTGCCGTATTTAATTTCTTTGCATGTTTTTATTTTTTGCTGGTTTTATAACCAAGGGTGCACGGATTAGCTGATGGCAAAATTGCAAAACTACCAAAGGACGTCAAAACCAGTTTAACTGGTTTTGATGTCCATCTATTCTGACGGTTTTCTGTTTTGAAACGCAAGCCCTCAAGCAGATTACTGGGGATGTCTCCGTCCTTCCGCGAAAAAATAAGGCCGTACTCTTTGCCATACCCTTCCCAACCCTGAGAGGCTACTCCCTATAATGGCTATACATTAAGGCTCCGAAATCAGGAATTTCAAATGACGGGGTATATGAAACAAAAGGAAACATCCTCTTTGAGATATCTAAAAGGGTTTTTAATACAAAATATTTCGAGGAGATGCTATTCTCTCGCACTTTGCAATAAAACTGTCAGGCTTGGTAATGAATTTAGCTTGTGCAACCTGTAATAACAGGCCATCGCATTTTGTTATAAAACAAGTTGTCGCACTCTGTTATAAACGTTATTAAACTTTTTAAATTGGAAAAGAAATGAAGCTCTTGAATGATTGATGTGCAAGAAAAATCATTTTCGACATTGTGGTAAGAATTTCAATTAGAATAGTTGGTTTTTCAAATTCTAATATAGCATCATTCTTATAAGAGAGTACGAAGCCTTTGTTGCATTAGGAATAAAGTAAAGTTATATTCAAGATTAAGAATGATTGCACTATGTCTTTATAAAATGAGACCTTAAAATTAAAATAGTCAAAAGTACGTTGAGTTTGATCGTCCGGGTGAACGTAGTCTTGATTACCACTGTTGTTGTTGACAGTGACTGACGTTTCGACAACCTGTGAGGTAGTTAGGCGCAGATACAAATTCACGAAAAATGGCTTAAATATGTTTCCGAAAATTCCTCATCTTTTTTCTAAATATCTAGAAAAATTTCTAAATATCTTAAAAATATCTGGCTTCATTTCATATATATTACAGTAAAAAAAAAAAACAAACAAAAAAAGCCGCTCATCTAAAATGGCAACAGAAATTTCAGAAAATTTCAGGAAATTATATCCTTGTACAGCGTACTACAAAACTCTAAGCAATTCCACATAAAGTCAGCCTTGTTTACAGCACCTCTCGGCCTACAAGAAAACTAGGGCATTGCACTTTAATACAGGCAGAGATGGTGAAAGACCATTAGGTGCTGGAGGTCTAATAGGGTCTAAAAGGGACACTAATGTATAGTTAGCGCGTGGCTTAAAGGGTTTGTCATCAGCCATTTTCTTGAACATTAACCACATTGCATATATTATATAAATGAAGAATATAGCTGAATCTGTTTACAACAGGCCCATATGTGGAGATTTGTTTGAATTTTTGTCACTGAAATGCCCATACCCTAATTGACATTGAAGTAGCTTCCTAGAAAAAACATGATTTCAATAGTACTTTTTCGTAACAAAATTCTAAATATCACAATTTTTTCCTAAATATCATGAGATTTTCTAAATATCCCAAAATCTTCTAAATATCTTAAAAAATATTTAGATACTTTTATCTAGGCATAGCGGTAGTCATCTTCAGAGTCAAAATGAGCTGTATCACGCCAGTTGATGGTATCATACTCTGGTTATTGACCTGACTGGTCAATTACGTCGCGATGTTATTGGTCGTCTGTCAGTTACGCCGTAATTTTGTTGGCTATGCAAACTCGTAATGTAATTGGTGCGCTTCGATCCGTCTATTGTCAGTCAAATTGTCAGTTGTCCAGTTCTTCTCTCGTAGTAAGTTTTGCTTGATTTTGTCAATAGGTCGCTTTTACGGTGCCGGTAACTGTGGACTACGATTCAGTGGCGTTTGTTTTAAAATAGTAAACCAACTTTCTAAAGTAAGTCGTTGACAGTTGTTTGTAGAATACGTAATACATGTCGCAGAGTCCCAGTCGATTTGATGTTTCGTCTGTAATGTGATTGTTGACGTCACCATTTCTCTTCGCTCATTTGTTTTCGCTCAGTCGTGTACCAAGGTTTCTATCGGTTTCACCAATGTAAGTAGCCTGGCAGTCGCAGCATTGATCTTGTATACACGCTTTTAATAAGTCTGGGCGCCATCTTGAAATTTTTATTTATGACGTCATTCGCGGAAAGGCTTCAGCCGCCGTCCTTGGGTTTTGACTCGCGTGAGAGTACCATGTCAGGGTGAGAGGCGAAGTCAGACCATTATGAATCGCTTTATTCCATTATTTTCCTATATTAACATTAACAAATACCAGCGAATCCTTTTCGCAGGCTGAAATAATCGTAGTTGAGCGGTTCGTCTTTGCAAGTCATACGGCGATATGTTCGATAACAAACGCAACACTAAGAAATGTGACGTAAGATACCAAGCGATCAGCATATATGTATTAAAAGCAAGCACGGCTGCAGCGAATTAAAAGGGAGGAGTACTCGACATTAAAGGTGTGTAACTTACTCTTTTTGTGTGTGGGTTCTAATTCGTACTGCTATATTCATCTCTCAAATCTTACTTTTTTGCTAGGTGCGGAAACATACAATCGTCTGTTCTTTTCAATTGCTGACTTCGAGAGTATTGTATTGTATTGTCTTTTAATAGTGGTCGGTAGCTTTTGAAAACGTGCATTCTCCCCTCGAACCTTATTCCTAAGATCCAAAATAAGGAATTTGATCCGAGGGAAACCAAATACGCTAAAAAAAAAAAACAGGAGTGAGGTGTGTGTTGAGCCAAATGATGCTAAGCGACACAGCTTACACTAGTCTGACGCTGAAATTTCTGAACTAGAATCTGAAATTTTAGTACTAAAGGTAGAAGGTACAAAACTGCTAATATTAAGTGAAATGTAACCAGTCTTTTTTTAAGAATATTGAAGACAGCACCACTTTAATCCTGACCAACCCAAATAACCCCAAAAAAGGTGGTCCCTTTTGAGCTCAGGCCTGTGTGACAATAAAACCTTGGATCAGAACACGCCTTCTCAGGTGTCAAGTTTTATAATGTAAAAGGGCGTTTTATTTCTTATAAACCATTACTTAATATTTATTATCTATCATCCTTCTGTTTGGTAAAGCAGCCAATCATGGAATTGTGCTTGATATCACAACACCACGCTCTAAGACCTAAATATGGATGCATATGTTCATATAAATATACATGCTAAACCAATATTTTTCATGTAGTCAGCATATTTAGTTGCTGCTTAAGACCAACAACTTGCCATTCAATATTATTAGAAACATCATTCTGTGACACGAGAGTATTTTGAACAAACCTCGTTTGCAGTGAGAGATTTTAAGTTTCCATTCGCAAACAAGTGCAATTTACAGCTAGTTAACTTGAACCTTTTACTTTGAAACCACATCGTATTTTTGCTCAGGACCTTTTGATTCTCAATTAAGAATGGATATAGGAATTTTTAAACAACTTTTAAATTGGTCCTCCTGAAAAAAGGAGCATTTGCAATCCCACTCAAGCTGGTGTGTCAATGTCAATCGGGAGTTCAGGAAAGGAGCCATCAAGAGCTATAGGTCTTGGCAAATTGGAATAGTGGTCAACACTAAAGTTTACCTCGGTTAGAGAGAGATGTTTAACTCACTACCCGTGGAACATTGTGTCCAGTTTATTAGTTGAAACTATTGCAGGACTGTTCATTGGCTTAAGTGAATGAAAGAACTAATTTGCCCTCTCTTTCTTTTGGACAGTATGTTACCTGGCTGGATACAAGGTGTCTACAAGGGACACCTTAAAGCCCTCATTTCTCCATGAGCATTTCTCCCTGTAATAAGGATTGATAACATTATATGCCTTATATACATTGCATGAATTAGAGTTCGTAACCAAGGTCCTTGGTTTGTGCTACTGTTGGGAGTTGTACACATTCCAGCTCTTGGGAATTCAGTGAATTCAAACACATAATAAAAACATGTGATTACAGTAACTATTTTCTCCTGCTGCACAAGAGCATTCATTACAACTGTTAACATTGTGAGGCCTTTTATTCTTCCTCAGTGATTTAAAGTATTTCCCTCTTCATAAATTTATTGTCCATATAAGCCTATAATAATCGTCGCGACAGTCATTTTCAAATAAAAATTTGTATCCCTTTCCTAGGGTTTATTTTTGATATTATTAGCTTTCAGATAGCTTTTTGCTTCTACCCCGGATTTTTTCGTTGCTTGTTCAACAATGTAAATGTAAGAAAAGTGTTTTGGAAGAATTCATCCCTGCTCCAACTCTCATTAGTGGCTACATCTCTAACCAGCAGTCGAGCTGATAGCTTTCTGGATTACTGAGCTACGCTTCCCCAGAGTGAAAAATTATTCTGTGCAAGGGTCGACTGGACTATAAAGGTATTTTATCCAACTTCTTTCCTACCCTAAAACCTATACATAATAACATAAAAAATGGTGATGAAAAGCATAAACTTTTTATCGAGATAGCATTATCGTAGATTTTGAAAGGATCAGAATAGCAAGTACCTGAAAAATCCTTTCAATTAGCTTTTATTAATACCTGATAGGTAATCTAAGTATCCCACGAGCGGTAATCGTTTTCAGCTCTTTTAATAAAGGCCCGCATAAAAAATTAAGAAGTATCAAAACCATTGGTCGATAAAAGAGATTACCTGGAAGAAGTTCAGCTCGTGTCTGTTGACGTAAGACACGACGATTAACCCAAAACTTTAATTCGCATTTTTGTTTTTGGCATTTAAATCAGCTCTCGTTTACCCTCGATATCACCGAGCATGGAATATCTGTGCACGAAAGCTTTAAAGTTACGATAACATACCCATAAAGACATAAAGAAAATATTCCTCTTGATATAAAGTAAAAACATTCTTTTTTTTTTGACATGAACATACTGCAAAATCAATGTCAACAGAGCTTTCATCTTTGGTAGCCATTTTGCCCACGTGTATGATCTTTCCGCGAATGACGTCATTTGTTGAAAATTCAAGGTGGCGCCCAGACTTATTGAAAGCGTGTATACTTCTCTGTCTTTGTCCCTGACATTAGTAAGTAGCCGTCGTAAAGTGGTTATCGGTTTGTGTGCAACACGTATATTGCAAGGTTGTAGTATACGTGCGATGGTGTCAGAGGTGTCTCTGATGTACGGTATAGTCGCTGTCGTAACAGGGCCAGAGTTGACGTTGGTTTGAGCGTTGGACTACGTTCACCAGGACCATCAAACTCAACCTACTTTTGAAATGACTCATGGGTTCAAACCTTTCACAGTTTTATAAAAATACTCTTTAGGAAGATATTGGATGCAAATGAATTAATTCAAATAAACCCATAAACCAATCACAAACAAGGAAATGTCTGCGAAGTGAATGAAGCTTACCCGACTACTTAAGAGCGGATGTCTGTATATATCGACCAGAGGTGAGAAAAATAAAATTTTTGAAAAATCCCAAAAACATTATGTAGACTACCCTAGGTATTCTTCTAATGAAGATATAAATTTTAGTTTCATTCGATAAGTATTTTGGCAATACGGCGAATGTCAAGTTCGGGCGATTGACGGCCTCCGCCAGACCGCTTTTTCGGGCCCCTAGACCGGGTTACGAAAAGACAACGATTTCAACCGAATTCAAATATCATCCAACCTAAAAAGCTTCTAATCGTATTAAAAGGGTTTTAATACACATATTGAGAGGTCTTGTTCTTGAATTGATTTTAATTGGAATATTTTATGGATTTTTAAATATTTACAAAATTTTAAGGCTTTTACGAGAGCAAAATATTGTCAAATTTCAAAGGCCTAAAATCACATCCGATACATGATTTCAAACAGAAAAAGATATTCCACATTAAAAAGTAATCTCTAAGCTTTCAAAATATGCTTTCAAAACTCTGGACAACATATGAAATGAATTTTTGGGAACGCAAAATTCACGGAGCACTTGAGTGTAATTTGACCTTTCTGACTTGAGAGTTAAGAGGTTCGGCGCGACACAAATCAATCCTCCAACAAATGTTTCAGCCAAAATACGTTTAATTTAGGCAATCTCAAGTCCCACAGTAATACATAGATGCTTCATATACATTAGGTGGAAAGTTTCATGCCCTTTTGTCAGCCGTAAACAGGCGCGGATCTAGGATAAATGCTGACCGATTTCCTCAACGAGCGCCGAAAACGCAAGCTTCTTGGGGGTCCAGGGGCATGCTCCCCCGGTAAATGTTTTAGATTTTAACTCCCTAAAGTCTCCTTTCTCGGGGTTCCGAGTCACTTAGATAGGATATTGGCCAGTTCCATTTACCTTGGATAAAGCCTTGCAACTTGGAAAGTTTTTTATTTATTAAAAATATATCTATTTAGGAAAAATCTGACCGATTTCCGTAAAACGGTGGAAACCGGTGTGGATCCGCGCCTGGTAAAGAACTATTACTCTGGCCCTCAGGTGCAGTATTTGAACTGGCTTCGCTAATGTTCAAATACTGCACCTGAAGGCCAGCGTACTAGTTCTTTACGGCTGAGAAAAGGGCATGAAACTTTCCACCTAATGTATATGAAGCATCTATGTATTACTGTGGGACTTGAGATTGCCTAAGTTAAACGTATTTTGGCTGAAACATTTGTTGGAGGATTGATTTGTGTCGCGCCGAACCTCTTAACTCTTTGCGTTCCCAAAAATTCATTTCATATGTTGCCCAGAGTTTTGAAAGCATATTTTGAAAGCTTAGAGATTGCTTTTTAATGTAGAATATCTTTTTCTGTTTGAAATCATGTATCGGATGTGATTTTAGGTCTTTGAAATTTGACAATATTTTGCTCTCGTAAAAGCCTTAAAATTTTGAAAATATTTAAAAATCCATAAACTATTCCAGTTGCAATCAATTCAAGAACATGACCACTCAATATGTGTATTAAAACCCTTTTAATAAGATAAGAAGCTTTTTGGGTTGGATGATAATTGAATTCGATTGAAAGCAAGGTCTTTTCGTTGCCCGGTCTAGAGGCCCGAAAAAGCGGTCTGGCGGAGGCCGTCAATCGCCCGAACTTGACATTCGCCGCATCGCTAAAATATTTATCCAATGAAACTAAAATTAATATTTTCATTACTAGAATACCAGGGGGAGTCTACATAATGTTTTTTGGGATTTTTCAAAAATTTTATTTTTCCCACCTCTGGTCGATATTTACAGACATCCGCTCTTAAGTGACCACCATCGAATTGCCCCGTGCACTTGAAGACATTAGGGGCCTTAAGATCTGAGGAAGACGACGGCAGCGAAAGCGTCGCTGAAAAGTGAATTCGCGTTCTTTCAATCTTCATTGCGATTACTCCAAGTCACTAACTTTGTCAAATGTAGGTGAACCCTCCTAAAAGTTGAATTCCTAAGAACCATATCCAAGTTCAGAAAGAGAGAGGAATTTCGTCGCTTGTGTACTATCGCTGTAAAAAGTGAAAATAGGCATTTTCACGTCGTAGTCGTGCAGTGACGACAAAGAAATGTACAAAAAGCGTGATGCGCGTGCAAAATTGGTTGAAAAAATTGCAAAATTTTGGTTATTAAACCTATTGCCTTTTTTGACGTTCTCGTTGTCATCTCCGTCGTCGGATCTTAAGAGCGGCTGTCTGTAAAAATTGAGAATTCGCTGTCAAAACTGAAATTTCGAAATACTTCATTTTCAGTCAGAAAGAACCCTTTGGTGAAACATTTTCGAAAATCACAATCATAGTTTCCAAAGAATTTTCATTTTCGAGAAAATCGCCAAAAAGTGAAATGCTGCCCCACGCCATATAGTCGCCGGTCCACCTCACAAGCCTGAGCGTCCCGGAAGTTAAAAAATGCGTAGCGTCTGGTCCCTATGTAGTGACGTAGTCATCCAGTTGAGTATCTATCATCGTAACACTTTTGCGGTCAACTACCGCAGCGCTTGTAAAGTACTTTAATTAAAATCGTTTTCAAACCCCTGTGGAGGAAGTCTGTTTATTTTTGAGTCGATAAATGCACTTTCGACGTTCCCGAGGTTCAATTTTGCATAAATTATCAAAAATTTTGTTCAGCGGGAAATCTACCTACGGTTCGCGGGAAACGGAACTCTATAGCGGGGCAAGACGAATGTTTCGAGAGTCGAGGATGCGCTTACAAACCATTCACTATATCTTTGCAACGAAAGGTGAATGGCTCCTGCAATGGTAATTGTATAAATCCAGGTCGCGACCGTGTTCGCTCCAGACTCGTTTGGCGCGTTTCTCATTACTTCCAAAACATGTTGTGATCGGTAAGGAGACTCAAGGTACTTAGTTTCTCAAGCCATTCTATTTCTCCACCCTATTATTTGTCTGAGGATTCTAGCAAACAAAATAGTACATTTGGATGGAAGATGAAATTGTCTCCCTATATGGGGCCAGATTATATACTCCAGGATGGCGGCACAATTCAACGTGTCTTTCAGGTCAGCTCTAATCTGTAGTTTGTATAACAATTGCGATCTCCCTATTTTCGCTTAAGCTTTCTTTGATTAAACTTTCGTAAAAACCAAACAACGCAGACACTCTCCTGCATAACCAGTGACTCGGTCGGCTGGAGGAAATATTTGCTTCCAAGTCGGGTAAATGTCTATATTTACATTTATCCCATCTTGCGCACCGCAAACTCAATCGCAGATATCCTGGTATATAATTATGCCTGAGCACTTCTAGGATAAAAAATTAGGCAGTTGTTCTTTATCCTTTCGGGTTCTTCCAGGCAGAAGACCTGGTATGATGTTATTATGCCTGAGCGCTTCTAGGATATATAACACGTTCAGTATTTCGACCCGTAGCCGAAAAAAAATTAAGCAGTTGTTCTATATCCTTTCTGGTTCATCCAGGCAGAAGTCCTGACATGACGTGATTATGCCTGAGCGCTTCTAGGATATATAACACGTTCAATATTTTGACCCGTAGCCGAGAAAAAAAAAATTAGGTAATTGCTCTATATCCTTTCCGGTTTATCCAGGTAGAAGTCCTTTGATATAATATTATGCCTGAGCGCTTTTAGGATATATATCACGTTTTAGCATTTCCATCCGTAGACAGAAAGATATCCTATCTTTTCGTCGTACTAAATCGATGTAAATGTACCACACAACATCGGGGAGGGGGAGCACTAACGAAATCGAGTAATATTGAACTATAGATATTTCATCGTTTTTTCCTGTGTATTTGCAACGAGGTCGACCGCAGACTTTTAATATGTTTCTTTTTAGACGGCACTGAATTTTTTTTCCAAAACCAAAGCCGTACATTTTGTTCCAGTAGATACCGCGCTTTTAATTAATTATATTTCTCGCCCTAGGATGATGACATGATTGCGTGAGAATTGACGCCTTTATTATATTAAATGCGAAATACGATCAGAGATTAATGGAACAGGGAATTTTGCAAGCTACTGGGTAGCCAGCTGAGATAGCTGACTTTTACTCAGCTATCTCAGCTGGATACTGAGGGGTTTTTTTGGTTGCTAAAATAGTGCTGCTCGTTATGAAACCTTTTGAATTATACCATTTTCAAAGCCCTCAGGAAGAAAGGCGGTCCAAGCAAACAAGTTCATCTTTGGCAGGTAAGTAAGGCATTCTAGTTGCAATAGTTTAGTTAGTCCAGTTTTTCTGCACTTGTATTCGTCCGATCACAGAGTACGCGTGTCCTGTCTTTCATGACGGCCTCCCCGTGTACCTCTCCAACGAACTTGAAGGAGTACAAAAGCGGGCTATGCGCGTCATTTTTCCTCTTTGCTCATATAATGAGGCCTTGGTTGAATCAGGCCTAACTAAACTTTCAGACCGCCGCCAAGAACTAGTTGATAAACTATTTAAGAATGTTTTACAGAACGAACAGAACAAGCTCCATGAACTTCTTCCTGCTCGCATCACATGTACCCTTAACCTAAGAAATATGCGGAAGTTTAAGCCAGCTTTTAAGACGAACAGGTTTCGTAGTAGTTTTATTACCTTTAACGCTCTTAAGGCTTGAACGGTTTTAGTAGATTTTTTAAACCTCTTCTATATCTATATATATATATTTTTTAGAACATATATATAGTGTCCTTATATGCTGTTTTAAATCACTTGTAGTCTTTTTAATGTAATTATCAATATTCAGTTTTTTGTAAATAATCGTATAATTCAACTTTTAGTTGCTAATCGGTTATTAATAAACTATCTATCTATCTATCTATCTATCTATCTATCTATCTATCTATCAATACTATTTGGTAAAAATATTGCAAGAAAATGCATTTTTCACTCAGTTAAAAATCGCCCTAAGATTCCTATCTTCAGCACTTTCATAAACAATGAAATTTTGCGAAACTTTGAAGGAAGATATCACCGTTTGGTACAGAGAATTTTAGAAGAAGTATTATATCTCAGTAAAGCCCTACTATTGTGGTACAACATATGAAAAATCCAGGTTGGGCAATTAAAAAGCAAACCGTCGAGAGAGGTAAATGCGAAGTTCACTTTCGATGTTTTTGCATAAAATGTTAAAACAGTCACGCCACAGGGGGTAACACAAACTCCATGAATTATATTTGATGGGACCAAATATGCATTTTTATTTTTTTTTGATGAAGATGAATAGATAGTGTTCTATAAAGAAGTATCTAATGAGTATTTAAGTCTTCTATGAATATCTTTTTTTTAATTTTAACGTATAAATGGAATAAGAGAAAATCGCCGTGAAGAAGGTCAAGTGCAGACTATAAATGTACCGAAGAAAAGTGAAATGTTAAAAGGTCTTAAAAGTACACGTACAGAATCTCAAATCAAGAATTTTCGATAAAGCGCATCTGAAAGTTTGTTTCATTCGATAAAAACCCGTTACTGAGGGGCTGGAAGTTGTTAGAGTTCAAATGGCAGCTGAAATGGAGAACTGAAACTGCGTTTGGCGAACCAAACAACAAAGGTCAACAAATGTATCGACACCACCCTAGGCACTCCTTTTTAAATTGATTTATTGATTTACTTTATGTTCATTAAAGAGCTTGCATTCATTAGAAACTAATCCTATTGCTTCAGTGACCCAGGTGGAAGGTAGCCTGTGTACAGACGTCCCCCCTCCCTCAGGAAAAATCGGGAGAGGAGACGTCTGTGAATCGCCGACGATAATCGTGTTCCCGTTTCCCCGGAATGTCGGGGACAGCCTCTGATTGGTTGTAATGTTAATGCCATGACGCAAATAAGTTCCGGTGTTGTGATTGGTGTCTAGATTCCCCGGAGGAAAGCTCAACCTTTGTGGGCATTCATATTTGTTTACCGGTATTTGTATTTCGGCTCTCTCGAAAAGGCATGAGAATTTAAGACCACCGATGTTTGCTGCACTCGGTTGCGGGTGCGTCTGTCTGTACCGGTCGGTATTGTAAATAAAAGAGAAGGTATACAAAATCCAACGTTAACAGCCAAGGTAGGTCAAGCTTACCCCAAAAAGATTATATTAATGAATTGATTATTTGAAAAAATGAATCCGTTAGTCGTTCCCGTAACTGGTGTCAAATTTGAATCGGCATTCCTGTATGCGTAATGAGCAGTGAGCATTTTAAGAGAACTTCTCTGCATTTGGTGAGATTGAAAATCTTTGATCGATGGATTGAATGTCTTTTAGAAGACATTTACATCAAATTCAGGGAAACTGAGCTAGTAGAAATTTCGCAACTGAATCGCGTGTGAATTCACGGCTGATTACGCATGCAAGAATGCACACAGAGATGAATCTGAAATCTACAACTACCAACGGTTCAACTTTCGAATAATAAATACATTAATGGGATCTTGGAAGGCACGCCTGACCTAGTTTGACTGTAATCAGAGATCTTATATCTGGATTTTTGGTCGGGACATTGCGTGAAGATGTTCGGCTAGCCTGTGTACAGTCGCCAGAGCTATTTTTCGACCTACATGTGCCTTTTCAACTGTCACCGAAAGAACAAAATAATTTATGTAAATGTATACCGGAACACGTTTAACGACTGTGATTCAAAGACGTCTCCTCTCCCAATTTTTCCTGAGGGAGGGGGGACGTCTGTACACAGGTTACGCGTCCGAGGTCAGTTTGAAATCAAAATTTTAATTGTGTGGCACATAAACACAATTTTTTAAAAAACTAGTAACTTGTCAGCGGATAACTTCAAAAAATACTTGACCTGATGGGTCGACACCTGAGCCCGCGATACGATCAAGTGATACAGGTCACCGGTTACGCTGTTTTGACAGCTGTCAATTGGTCAAAACATTGATGTCCAATATGTGTGCATTATCAGTTTTCCTGTGCTCCCAAACTAGCTAAAAAGTATGAGATTGAACATTGTTCGCGATCTAGTAAAACAATTAAGTGGTCACCGGACAGCTTCCAAATAAATCACGAGTTGACACATGAGCCCGCAATATGGTCATGGGATACTGGTCAGTGGTTATCCTGTTTTGACAGCTGTCAATTGACCATACTGTGAATGCCCTATATAAAAGATGTGGACTTGTCAACACACGCCAAAGACATCCGTCCCTTCCTTTTGACAGTCTCCCCTACCCAACCCGTACAATCTTTAGACGCGTACGTACCTACGTACGCTCAGTCAATCACGTGACAACCAAACGAAAAGAGGTTGACCATAATCCATGAGCATGGGGCTCTGTCCTACGCGCGCTTCGCGCACGTGGGAGCCTCGCTATTAAGTAGCAGTGGCTCGCCTAATTATAACTTGTGGGAAGTTAAGAGCACATTTTGAATGATTCTGGAACCAGTTTTAAATTAATAATCCATGGAGGTTTAACTCCATATACTAAACTATAATACAACAACTTTTGCTACAGGTACCAAGGTCGATGACTTTTATGATGCGTGGGCCGTGATAACAGGCTATGAATAATCGTGTACATATGTCGCGCAAAAAAAACTTTTGCAGATAAGAGCGGCTGAAAAAATGGAAAAAATTGCTCAACCTCTACTCTCTCTCCGCCTCTCCAAAATAAAATGCTTCTTTCCTAATAAAGTAGCCTAAGATCGGTCTATATTTTTTGTAATGATTGCCCTTTTTTTAATCAGTTAAGAACGAACTCAAGAGACATACCTCACAGATGCCAAGATTGACAAGCTTTTGACACGGCTCCTCATCTTTCAATCAGCTCGTTTAGGGACGGACCATTAGAAAACTTATGAGGGGGGGGGGGCGGGGGTTGGACGAAGTACAAAAAAAATATTCGCGCAAGGGAAAATTGAACGAAAAAAAAATTCATGAACGCCAATTAACCCTAAGAAATATTCATGCTACGGCCTAAAAATGATTCATACAAGGAATTTGATAACGAAAAAATATTCCTGCGGCTCGAAAATTCCCCTCCCCTCCCCCATAACGTTTCTAATGGTCCGTCCCTTAGGAAACTCATATTATTTACTGAGCTTTACTAGCCTTCGAGAGCATCCGGTTTTTTTGGCTTTGGACTGCGGTTCGCAGGCTAATTATTTACCATTTTCAATTCAATGTTTGTCTGAATCTTAGTCCGTTTTCTTTCCAGCACTTTCTTTGTATAAAACACACCACACGACTCAAAAAATTTATGTCAATCTAATTTCAAAAAATATATATATTAGCATATCCTTCGCAGACCTTAGCATTGTTGACGTTTGTGAAAACGGCCGTTTGACCTTTCAGAGCTGGTTCATTACGATCGCCCTCTATCTAACTTTCTAACTAGTCAAGTTGTACCAGAGTAATAAAAGACTCAATCAATCTTTCGATTTTGCAAGTAAAAACTATTTTCCTGATCACCACGAAAAAATGTGAATTCAAGACAATTTTTTGAAGTTTGTGTTACCCCCGGTTGCGTGACGGTTTTAACGTACATTTTATGCAAAAACATCGAAAATGAACTGCGCGTTTACCTCTCTCAGCGCGTCGCTTTTTAATTGCCTAGCTGAATTTTTTATATGTTGTACTAAAACAGTAGGGCTTTACTGAGGTATAATGATTCTTCGTAAATTTTGTAATATATTAGGTTCCAGGCTCCTTGTATTTTGCACTTGCGCAGTACACTAAAAATGGAGAACTAGCAAATGGTTCGTTTCGTGGTGTAATTTCCTGACTTAAATATTACATTTGGCGACGAAGATGGAGCTCGTGGGGCAAGTAGGAGAATATATCGACGGAAAAGAAGATATTGGCTGTTATATAGAACGAGTGGAATTGTATTTTGAGGCGAATTACGTCGAAGCGGATTACGAAGTTGCTACGTTTCTAGCGTTAATTGGGGCGGGATGCGTGCAGAGGAATTTGTTAGCCCCTGAACTTCCGAAAGATAAGTCTCTCGATGGGTGAAAGAGCTTGTGGTTTCACATTACTCGCCTAAACCTATTTTGATCGCAGAACGTTATAAATTTCATCGTTAGAACCAGCATGAGAGTGAAACGGTCGCACAGTTTGTAGTTAAGTTGAAGCGACTGGCGTTGAAGTCTGAATTTGGAACCTTTTTGGAAGAAGCGTTACGGGACCGTGTCGTTTGTGGATTGAAAAGCGTGCAAATTCAGAAGAAGCTGTTGGCAGGGAGAGACTTGACTCTTAAGAAAGCGTTTGAAACAGCACAATTCATGGAGTTAGCCAATAAAGAAGATTTTTGAGACACCAGTGTACCAGTGGACGATACCGTCAATAACGTCGGCAGGTATGCCAGTTCAGGGCATTCGACTGGAGACGCCGTGAGTTGTTTTCGTTGTGGTGGTAAGTATTCTCCATCAGGATGCTGGGCCAGGTCGGTACAATGTTACAAGTTTCACAATAAGGGTGACCTTGCTAAGATGTGCGATAAGAAAGGGAAGATACAACCCACGCGTTATTTGGAGGTTGATTCACCTAGGAGTACTACCAAAGAGCAGTCTGGACTGGGATTGTACACTCTCAAGTCTAAAGGACAAGGTGGATCAGGGTTTCAAGTTCAATTATTGTTGGAGGGTAAGCCAGTCAGCATGGAAGTTGACACGGGATCAGCGGTGTCCATAGTCTCTAAGGTGGAGTATAAGAAGTGGTTTAAGCATCTCAAGTTGCAGCCAACGCAGTTCCACTTGAAAACCTATTCTGGTGAGTCATTATCCTTGTTGGGGGAAATTCGAGTCGCTGTGAAGTATCAGATCCAGGAAATGCAACTACCTCTGGTGGTCGCTCAAGGAAAAAAGCCTGTCTTGCTTGGGCGTAACTGGCTTGAGAAATTGAACCTGGATTGGTCCACCATCTTCAAGGTGTCTCATGCGCCTGCTGTGGAGAATATCCTTGTTAAGTATGAAGCCCTGTTTGAAAGGGGTATGGACACATCAAACTGTATAAAGCCTCCATTCAGGTCCGTGAAGGTGCACAGCCCCAATTTCTGAAAGCAAGACCCGTTCCATATGCTCTCAAAGAAAAGGTGGAGCAGGAGCTTCAGAGACTAGAGGATGAAGGGATTATCTACAAAGTAAGTCAAAGTGACTGGGCTGCTCCAGTGGTGTTGGTCCCCAAGAAAGATGGTTCACTGAGAATGTGCGGCGACTACAAGATGACAGTGAAACAATGTGCCGATGTCGAACAGTACCCTCTGCCTAATACAGAAAATTTGTTTGCGACGTTAGCTGGGGGACAAGTATGCAGCAAGATTGACTTATCTCACGCCTATCAGCAGGTAGAGCTGGATGAAGACTCGCAGAAGTACCTAACAATTAACACACACAAGGGTTTGTACCGTTACAAACGACTGCCGTTTGGAGTCTCCAGTGTACCAGCTATTTTTCAAAGGATTATGGATCAGCTTCTGCAGGGGGTTAAGTTCACAGTTTGCCATTTGGATGAAATCCTGATTTCAGGGGGGTTCCCCTCTGGAACATTTGGCAATCCTGGAAGAAGTTTTCGGGCGCTTTTTTCCAGTCGGGCCTCTCGGACACTGGATTGACAAGAATGGCATTAGTCCCCTCCCTCAGAAGATGGATGCAGTCATGCAAGCCAAGAGTCCTACCAATGTCACAGAGTTGAAGTCGTATCTGGGACTGCTTAACTATTATGGCAAGTTCCTGCCCAATCTGGCGACTACACTGCATCCTCTTCCTGACCTTCTGCAAAAGGATAGACGTTGGAAGTGGACGGAGGCGTGCGAGAGAGTGTTTGTTAAGAGTAAGAAGCAGTTACAAGATTCTCCTTTGCTGGTCCGTTATGCTCTGAAGAAGTCACTTCGGATGACCTGTGATGCATCACCCTACGGGGTAGGAGCGGTCATCTTCCATGTTATGAAGAACGGCGAGGACAAGCCTTTTGCATCTCGAACTCTTACAGCTAGTGAGCGTAACTATTCCCAAATAGAGAAAGAGGCCTTATCAACCGTGTTTGGAGTGAAAAGGTTCCATTCGTATCTGTATGGTCGGAGGTTTACATTGCTTACAGATCATCAGCCGCTGGTCACAATTCTTGGCCCGAAGACTGGTGTACCTCCGCTGGATGCAGCAAGAATGCAAAGGTGGTCTTTGATGTAAACAGCTTATCAGTATGAAATTGAGTATAGGAAGTCTTCTGAACATGCAAATGCAGATGCTTTGTCAAGACTGGTACAGGCATCTTTAGAAGAGCAAGGGGAGGAGGAAGAGGTGTATTTAATCAGCTACCTGGAAGAACTTCCAGTTACAGCCCGCGACATTGCGGCTGCAACTAGAAAAGACCCGGTTTTAGCTCATGTGTACGACTTCACTTTGCATGGATGGCCCCAAGCGCTTGATGAACCAGTGTTGCAGCCTTTCTTTTCACGAAAGCAAGAACTTTCCGTTGACCGACGCTGTGTGTTGTGGGTTTACGTTTGGTTATTCCTGAGAAGTATCGCGTTCGTCTGTTGCATGACTTGCACCAAGAGCATCACGGAATCTGCCGGATAAAGTCGCTGGCAAGGGGTTATTTTTTGGTGGCCGGGATTGGATGCTGCTATTGTTGAGAGGGTTCAGCAATGTCATGTTTGTGCTGCCTTAGACAAGTCCCCTCCAAGGGCACTATTATACCCTTGGAAATGGCCCGCTAAGCTATGGTAGCGTATCCACATTGATTTCTTTGAGAAGGGCAAGTTGGATTTCTTGATTATTGTTGATGCCTATTCCAAGTGGTTGGAGGTGATTCCCATGGTTTCCATAACCAGCTTGAAAACCATCGAGGTTTTGCGCTCGTTGTTTGCACGCTACGGAATACCGGAAGAGGTGGTTTGGGACAACGGGCCGCAGCTAGCATCGGAAGAGTTCTCTCAATTCTTGAAGCAGAATGGAGTCAAGTTTACCCGGGTTCCATCGCACCATCCTGCTTCTAATGGAGCTGCTGAACGTTCTGTACAGACCGCCAAGACGTTTTTGACCAAGCAAGTGCTGGAAGGCAAAGCAAATTGACTCAGTCTGGAGCATAGGCTGGCCAATTTTCTTATTTTAAATCGTCCCGCTGAGCTGTTTTTGGGACGGCAAATTAGGAACTGTTTCGCATTACCGAAACCGAACCTTAACAGAGCCGTGGAGAAGCAAAAGTTGAAGCAGAAGAGCACCACGATGAAGAACGAGTGAAACTCCGAGAGTTCAAGTTCAATGAAGTGGTCTTGGTTCGTAATTAGCGGCGTGGCGTTGAAAGGTGGATCCCTGGAAGAATCACTCAGGTGAAAGGTCCGCGCACTTACCTAGTTCGCTGTGAGCATCAAATACGATTTTGTTCATGTGGGTCATTTGAAGAGTGCTCGCCGGATCCAGTCTTCAAGCTCTTGCGAGGGAGAGGAAGATAGTAATTACGCACGAAACTTCCTAAGTTCCCAAGCCGAAGTGAAGAGTGCGGTGTGGAGTCTTTCTGAACCACCGGTTAACACATCCGAGGCAGGAGGAGTTCCGGATGCAGGTGACGTAGAGGAACAGGACACAACTGAGGTGACACCAGAATCATCATTGGGAGACGCTTTGGAGGGAACAAGTCCCTCAGGTCAGGGACACCATTGTCACCGCATCCAGCACTGAGGTACCCAAGTCGGGAGAGGAGACCACCACGCAGACTCACATGTGAAATGTGAACATTGTTTAAGTAGATGACGAAGCTGAACATTGTTTATCTGTTAGACGTGCATTTCTTGTTACTGTTGCTATGCTAACCAACCCATTTATTAGGCAGGAGTGTAATATATCATGTTCCAGGCTCCTTGTATTTTGCACTTGAGCAGTACATTAAAAATGGAGGACTAGCACATGGTTCGTTTCGTGCTGTAGTTTCATGACTTAAATATTACAAATTTCATGTACCAAGTCGTGATTTTTTCCTTTAAAGTTTCGCAAAATTTCATTGTTTATGAAAGTGCTGAAGATAGGAATCTTTGGGCGTTTTTAACCGAGTAAAAATGCATTATCTTGCAATATTTTTACCAAATAGTATTGTAACTGGGATACCTTACTTACCTGCCAAAGTTGAACTTGTTTCCCGAGGGCTTTGAAAATGGTAAAATTCAAAGGTTTTAGATCGCGGCGACTATGTAACGTGGGGCAGCATTTCACTTTTTGGCGGTTTTCTAGAAAAACAAAATTCTTTGGAAACTTTGATTTTTATTTTCAAAAATGTTTCACCAAACGGTTTTTCCTGACTGAAAATGAAGTATTTCGAAATTTCAGTTTTGACGGCAAATTCTCGATATTTACAGACTGCCGCTCTTAAGCGCCCTATTTTACCCCCAACCAACGGAGAGGTAGACACTCTTGGCTACTAGGATATCTCTTTATTGGGGGGGAGCGGGGGGTGCAGCTGTTTAAGTCTTGGTTAGCTGTAAACAATGAATTCAAATTAACTTCAAACTTGGTTTTGATATTAATGACTAATGATTTGACATTTTTCATTAATGACACGAACACCTGATCCAGTATAGAAGGCTACTTCCCTTAAACGTTGAAAACAGTAGAGTTCAAATTATTACAAAGATCTTCTCAAGATTTCGCTGCATACTTTCAACGAATTCGTTTGAATCAGCCCCGTATTATGGAACATCTGAATTCCAGCGAGCTCCTCAAAAGACCACATTATCTAGTCTGGATTGAAGCAATTTTCCTTGCTATCGTCAATACAATGGCCATCTCTGGAAACATTTCTGTTTGCTACGCCGTGTATAGAAACCAGAGCCTTCGTTCGCTTACCAATATGTTTATTGTAGCGCTAGCTGTCAGTGATTTACTAATATCTGTCAGCTCTATGCCTCTGTCAGTTGCTACTCTCGTTCAAGGGCGATGGATTTTCGGGACCAGTGTTTGTCGACTCCATGGTGCTGCAATGTTTACGTTTTCATTGGCGTCTCTAAATACCATGGGGGTTATTGCAGTTAGCCGATATTTTTGCGTGGTGAAACCAACGAGGTACATTGTTTTATTCAGAAAACAAAGAATTGTGTTGTACACTGCGGCAGTATGGTGTATGGCTCTCATTGGTTCAGTGCCTCCGCTAATTTTTCAGACAGGCGGATACAATTTCCATCCAGGAAAAGCAATGTGCATGTACCCATTCCAAAGTAACATTGCTTATACCGTGTTCATCGAATGTGTGTTTGTCGCTGCGCCCTTTACATTCATCACTTTCTGCTACGCCAAAGTGTTCTACACAGTGTCAAGATCAAATCGTGTTTTCATGCAAGAAAATAACCCTGAACAGCTCAGAGCAAACGTCGAAGAAGCAAAAGTGACCAAGACATTAGCCTTGGTCATGGCCAGTTTCTCCTTATGTTGGCTTCCTATCTGTATTATGGATTACATCGACGCAGCACGCGGGGAGCCCACTTTGCCACGACAGGTATATCTTACTTACGGGTTTCTGGCCTACCTAAGTAGTACAATCAACCCGTTCATATATGGCGCTACCAATAGGCGCTTCAGACAAGAATACAAAACCATTTTGAAAAAGATAAGTTTGATCTTTACTTGTGGTCGATGCAGCTGAAGACAGAATCGAACATCAGATAATCCACCAATTTAGCGGTGACCGAGCTTTAAACTATGTTAAAACAAATGTGGAAAACACGATGTCAATGTTAGACAAGTTCAAGGCCTTTTGAGGTTATACAATGAAGACCTAACAAGTTTAAAACGAAGAGTAGACGAAAGTGCTTTGGAAAAAGAAATAGTTTTACTACTAATAATAATTGACAATTATTCCTCGAGCCCGAATGGCCTCTGAGTCAATAGCCCAAACGAAGGCCGAATGAGCTATTGACTCAGGGGCCATAAGGTCGAGAGGAATAATTGTTTTAGTAAAATCCAACTAGTTGGTCAAAAATATCGAGAATAGAAAAAAACTTAGCTACTTAAAGCTAGACTTGAATCCTTTTTTGCCGCCCAAAAGCCGGCGCTTTTCGCTACTAGTGGGCTATAACATATAGCCTAGTAGTAGCTCAACCAATCAGAACGCAGCATTGATAATAGACCACTCGTTAGATTTTACTAATAATATAATAATTTACCAATTTATATAGCGCGTATTTACATATGCTGATCAATAGCGCTTTACAATCATATGTTTAAGAGAAAACGAAAATACATTACCGTGAGAATAAATTAACCTTAGTTACAAACTATAAAAGTACTTCTTAAAAAGATACGTTTGTAGTCGAGATTTAAAAATGTTAAGTGATGCTGCTTGACGAAGCTCCACAGGCAGGCCAGTCTAGAGTTTCGGAGCTGCTGCTGAGAATGATCTTGCTCCCAATGTTCTAAGCATCTTTCCCTTGAGATGGTCCAATAAGAGCTTACCAGCAGACCTAAGGTTATATAATGAATTCGATTTTATACTAATAAGATCGCTAAGATAAGTTGGCGCTAGGCCATAAATACATTTGAAAGTCAAAAGTAAAATCTTATAGTCAATAGGCAAAGAAACCGGCAGCCAGTGCAGCTCATAAAGCGCCGCTGTAATGTGAGAAAATTTTCCGATGCCAAGAATAAGTCTTGCTGCTGCATTTTGTACACGCTGTAATTTAGCGATCTCCGCCTTTGGTAAGCCAAACAATAAACCATTACAATAGTGAAGACGGCTGGTTATAAAAGCATGAACCAAGGTAATTAAAGAATCTCTCGACAGGTATTTCTTAATACGTCTCAAGTTATGTAAATGATAAAATGCCGCAGTACAAGCCTTGTTTATATGATCAGTCATGCTTAAGTTGCTGTCAAACCACGATCCAAGGTTTTTAACACATGGGCTTGGACTGATACGATTATTGCCCACAGTGATGGAACACGAATCTAGTTTATCAAGCTGCTGTCGTGTGCCGACCAACAAAAACTCCGTTTTATCATCATTGATCATCAACCGATCTTGAATCATCCACTTACTCACCGCGTCAATGCACTTTTCCGTAGCTTGTATAGCATCAGCTTCAGTAGTGTTGCCGAGTGGTTTAAAACTCAGATACAGCTGCGTATCATCTGCGAAACAGTGAGCGTCGGGAAGATAATGTTCTACGATCTTAGACAGCTTAGACGCATAAATTATGAATAGCAAAGGCCCTAAACATGAGCCTTGGGGTACCCCGCAGTTCAAGTCAAAAGGACGAGAGAGAACTCCATGTACAGAAACGCGCTGACTTCTATCAGACAAGTACGATCTAAACCAATTCAGAGCAGTCCAACGTATGCCAACCTCGTCAGATAGCCTCTCTAAAAGTATTCGATGATAAACAGTGTCAAAGGCAGCACTGAGATCCAACAAAATTAACAAAGTGACGTGTTGAGAGTTCATGTTTAACAAAATATCGTTCATCACGTTGATAAGTTCCGTTTCAGTGAATTGCCTGTAAGAAGATTGAAGGGCAGGAAAAATAGCATTTGAAACCATGTGATCGTTAACTTGAATAAAAACGACTTTTTCAGTCAACTTGGATACGTATTGTAAGTTATTAACTGGTCTATAATTTTTGTACAGCAAATCCAATCCAGGTTGCTTCAAGATAGGATTAATAAGCCCACATTTCCAATCATCCGCAAATTCTCCAGAATTAAGAGACAGGTTGATCATTTTAGTATTGACTGGTAATAGCACATCAGCACAGCTGATTATTTACTAAAGGTGTTGACATCGGATCAAACATACAGCTCTTCTTCGGAAAGCATCCAATCAACTTACTAACTGCACTTTCAGTTAAAGGGATAAAGCTGTCCAGTGTTCTAGTTGGTAACGTTTTCACACAGTCAAAATGGGAATCATGCAAACAATCAGCTAGTCTGTCCAATTTGACATAGATGGCGTCAATCTTTTCAACAAAGAAGCTACCCATTTCACTGGATAAAACCAGCTTGTCACTAGTTGGTGGAAAAGGTACTTCATGACCTTGATTTAGCAACCTCTTTGTTGCCAAGAATAGGTTCCTTTGATTGGAGTTATTTTCAACAATAAAGTCGGAGTAAAACTTACGACGGGCTTCATTCATCAGGTAGGTTGTAAAGTTCCTCTTCTTTTTAAATTCAAGCAAATCACGGACACTTGGAGATCGACGCCATTTTCTTTCAGCTCTCCGGCTTTCCCTCCTGGAATCCCTAATATCTTCACTAAACCAAGGTACCAATGGCCTCGGGCTCGTTTACATGTTGTTGAAGGCCCATTGACACAAGCAGCTCCTTTAAACAAACACTATCTGTGTTCCCCGGAACTTCTACATGATATTACAATCACCTGCTATCAGTAACGTTACAGATGACATTATGATACTCTCCAAAAGACTCGAAAAATCAGCAAACAATACACTCGTCGTGACAGGATGGTTACTCTAATAGGGTAGACGGTAAAAAATAATAATCTGTAGTTTTCGCGACTGGAACTCGACCATCTAATGAGAAAATTCAAAAGAAGTACGCACACCACCATCTACACGACTTGCATGTAGATTTTCTCTTATCAATAGAGCAGTTCCACCACCAGATCGATCAGATCGTGTGTGATCAAACAGCTTGTACCCGGGTGGGGTGATTTCGGCTCTGTACGCATCATCAATTTCTGAGAGCCATGTCTCAGTTACTGCGAAAATATCAGCTCCAGATGATTCAACATCTACTGACAGCTACTGACAGTGTAGCATCACGGAACAGGCATAAATAGCTATTTTGCTGGCACGGACCAGGGGACTAGGTACATTAGGAGGAATTATATTCAATTTCTTTGTGACATGTTTAATTATTCGTTAAAAGTTTTAATCAGTCAAGGACATCACTTACATTTAGGGGAGCTTAGGGGAATTTTTTCATTTCTGCAGCCATTTCGCTACTGAAAGTGTTTAGCATTATATCCCTCTGTCCCCCAGTTGTCTGCATTGCAGCTGATTTTAGCACTTTGGGGTATGCGCTCCTTTGTTTTGCACAAAGTGGCGCCGTATTTCTTTTCTATGCATGGTTTTATTGCTTGGGGGTTTTATAACCAAGGGTGCACGGATTAGCTGATGGCAAAATTGCAAAACTGCCAAATGACATCGAAAGCAGTTAAAACTGGCTTTGATGTCCTTTGTTCAGACCTTCATGTCCCTACCCATCTATTCTGACGGTTTTCTGTTTTGAAACGCAAACCCTCAAGCAGATTACTGGGGATGTCTCCGTCCTTCTGCAAAAAATTAAAGCCATACTCTTTTGCCCTCCCCTCCCCAACCCTGAGAGGGTACTCCCTATAATGGCTATACATGAAGGCTCCTACCGAAAGCAGTACATTCTTCAGGCTTCCTGGGTATATTAATTAAAGGCCAGGAAAATCACATGATGAGATATATGAGACAAAAGGGAAATCTTGTTTGACATATCTAAGAGGGTTTTTAATACAAAATATTTCGAGGAGATGCTATTCTCTCGCGCTTTGCAATAAAACTGTCATGCTTGATAATGAATTTAGCTTTTGCACCCTGTAATAACAGGCCATCGCATTTTATAAAAAAAATTGTTGCACTCAGCTATAAAAGCCATTAAACTTTTGCAGCTGGAAATTAAAAGAATTGAGACTCTCGGACGATTGATGTGCATGTACAAGAAAAATCATTTTCGACATTATGATAAGTGTTTCAATTAGTAAGAATAGATGGTTTTTCAAATTCTATTTTAGTATCATTCTTATAAGAGAGTACGAAGCTTTTGTAGCATTAGGAATATAGTAAAGTTATTTTCCAAGATTAAGAATGACTACACTATACCTTCATAAAATGAGACCTTATTATGAAAATACTCAAAAGTAGGTTGAGTTTCATCGTACGGGTGAACGTAGTCCTGAATAGCACTGTTCTTGTTGACAGTGACTGACGTTTCGACAACCTGTGCGATAGTTAGGCCTAGATACAAATATCATAAAAAATGGCAATTTAAATATGTTTCCGGAGATTCCCGATTTTTTTCTAAATATCTTAAAAATAAAATAAATATTACATTCTCATCTAAAATGGCAACACAAATTTCAGCAAATTTCAGGAAAGTATATTCTTGTACAGCATACAACAAAACTCTAAGCAATTCCACAAAAAGTCAGCCTTATTTACAGTACCCCTCAACCTACAAGAAGACTAGGGTATTGCACTTTAATACAGGCAGAGATCGTGAAAGACCTTTAGGTGCTGGAGCTCTAAAGTGGTCTAAAAGGGACACTACCGTTTGTTTTGTGCGTGGCTAAAAGGGTTCGTCATCAGCCATTTTGTTGAACAATAGCCACATTGCATATATCATAAATGAAGAATATTGCTGAATCTGATTACAACAAGCCCATATGTGGAGATTTGTTTGAGTTTTTGTCACCGAAATGCCTATGCCCTAATTAGCATTGAAGTAGCTTCCTAGAAAAAACATGATTTCAGTACTTTTTTCAAATTCTAAATATCACTTCGTCTATTGTTGGTCAAGTTGTCAGTTGTCCAGTCGTTCTCTCGTAGTAAGTTTTGCTTGATTTTGTCAATAAGTTGTTTGTACGGTGCAGGTAACTGTTGACTACGATTCAAGGACGTTTGTTTTAAGTTAGTAAACCAGCTTTCTAAAGTGAGTCGTTGATAGTAGTCTGTAATACATGTCGCAGAGTCCCAGTCGATTTGATGTTTCGTCTGTAAATAGTGTTCAGCAATGTGATTGTTGACGTCACCATTTCTCGTCGCTCGTTTGTTTTCGGTCATTCGCGTGCTTAGGTTTCTATCGGTTTCACCAAAGTAAGTAGCCTGGCAGAAGCAGCATTTGATCTTGTATAGTGCTCCCTGTCTGTCCTCCGGTTTGTCTTTGTCCTTGACATTAGTAAGTAGTCGTCGTAAGGTGGTTATCGGTTTGTGTGCAACATAGCCTGCGTAGCTGGCGGTATTGTGTGGGTGCGAGATTAAAGTTTTGGCGGCGGAGCCGTGTTCCAAAAAAAGGGAGTAGGGACGAGGCGGTTGAAATACCGCCTGCCAGAAAACCCCGGTATTTTGAATAGTCCGCAAACCAGTGTGCGGGGAAACGGATTGGTCGAGGGCCATACATATGTCAATCATGTTAGATGAGCCTTGAGGACTGGGACTGGGCGCCAAATGGAGTAGTCGTGTTTTTTTGTCGCTCCGACGCTGCCTTGCCGTTTCACTATATCAGTTTCAGGAAATTAGCCAAATCAGCCTCAAACTATTTAGAGAATCTTTGCTTTTCCTTTCCGTTATGCCCAACGAAAAGCGAGCGAGACAAGTGGCATGCTTAAGCAGTGAAGATGAAAGAACGCCACCACATAAACATGAGGCCGGCGCCGCCATCTTGGAAAGCATACACGAAAAGCTAAAGAAGCTAGACGTGCTTGAACAAATAAACGGAAGACTGCTGAAGATTGAAAATACCGTTGGTGACATGGAAAGAGGACTTAACTCTATGACAGCAGAACTGCAGAAGGTAAAAACGGATTTAGACTCAAAAGCAGATAACGCCACTGTCGATGCGCTGAAGGATGAAATCGAAGAATTACAAAACAGGTCAAGAAGGAACAACTTAGTCTTCTACAATATACCAGAGAAAGCCGAAAAAGGAGATTGCATCTCTTTTGTACAGGATTTTATTACGCAGCATATGGGCCTTGAAACGTTATGTGGCCATGTTGAGCTGGAGAGGGCACACCGCACGTCAAGCAAAACGCCTTCTGCTGGTGAAAAGGGTCCCAGACCAATGCACGTCGCTTTTCTTCGATACACGGATAAGATGAAGGTACTAAGGAATGCCGCCGCTCGTCTAAAGGATAACCCGTTAAACGGAAATGCCATCGGTATAAGTGAGGATTTCGCCAAAAAAACCCAACGGCGGAGGCAAGAGCTCGTGCCCTACAGAAAGTTTCTAAAGAAGAAACTCGGAGACGACCGGAAAGTCTACATCGCATATCCTGCAATACTCAAATATGTCGATGCCAATGGCCGTCACAGAATCGTAGGAACAGAAGAACTAGCAAAACTACGCCATGAAATGGAAGAGGCAAAGAGTTAACCTAGCAACGCCGTCGGAGTGATACTGACCAACAACAACTTTAATCTCACATTCTACCCATTGTTGGAGTTAAAAGAACTTCACAGGCAATGCCTTTAATTTGTTTCATAAAAGGTAATTTTCGTTTTTATGTTGTAAGTGATGCAATGTTTTCTCCAGGCTTTAGCTTAAGAAGGCTTCTGTATTGTGAAACTATTAAGATATCGATATTTATTCGTTAATATGAATAAGTTAACTTTTATTACGTTAAATGTTAGGGGTTTAAATAGTTCAAGAAAACGAAGAGCTATTTTTCGGCAACTGCACGTTAACAAGTACTCAATAATTTTCTTGCAAGAGACATATAGCTCTACTGACCAAGAAAAATTATGGAGTAACGAGTGGGGTAGTAAAGTGTACTTCTGTCATGGAAGTAAACACAGCAAAGGAGTAGCAATTCTGTTTAATCCTCGACTCAAAGTGCTAGTAGAAAATGAAATTTGTTGTGAAAACGGCAGGATTCTTATCCTGCAGTTTTCTATAGATGATCAGAAATTTATTTGTGCCAATATTTACGCACCCAATAATGATAACGCGCAAATTATATTTTTTAAACAACTCAGATCTTTACTTGAACAGTTTCCCAACGACAACATTATAGTAGGTGGCGATTTTAATTGCCCTCTTTCCAAAACCGATAAAGAAGGAGGACGTGATGTTTCGTCAAGAAGGAATGTCGCCAGCGAGATCGAGCAACTGATGTGTATTTTAGATTTAGACGACGTATGGAGAACGCTACATCCAGAAGAAAAACAATTTACTTGGCGCACATCTGACTTGAAAATAAAATGCAGATTAGATTATTGGCTAATAGCCCGTCAACTATTACAAAATTCCCCCGTGCAGAAATGTGAAATCAAGCACGCTGCACATTGCGATCACTCTTTAGTGACGTTGGAATTGCCAATTAATGAGAAATACCCAAGAGGTCCTGGATTCTGGAAATTCAATTCCTCCCTCTTAGAAGATGATGAATATGCAGAAAAATTAATGTTTAAAATTCCGCACTTTATAAACAAGTATCAGGATCTTGAAGATCACGGACTCTTATGGGAGTTGATTAAAATGGAAATAAGGGCGTTCACAATTAGTTATTCAAAACAAAAAGCTAAAATGAAAAAAGATTATGAAAAAGATCTCGTACAGGAAGTCTCAAGACTGGGAAATATGGGTGAAAACTGCCCATCAGCAGAAGCCGTCCAGAGATACATTAAAGTTAAGAACGAATTGGATAAGATTTCCTACGACCGGGCAAGAGGAGCATGTGTGCGCTCCAAGGCCCGTTGGCATGAGTTCGGCGAACGAAGTTCGAAATATTTTCTTAATCTTGAGAGACGAAATTATGAAAATAAATGCATTACCAGCCTTATACAAGAAAACGGAAGCAGTATCACGGACCCAAAGGAAATCCTAAAAGAACAAAAAAGATTTTATCAATCCTTATATTCCTCGCAAAATCCTCAAGTAAACGATCCTAAATTCAAAGTGTTCTTCGATAATGACAAGGTAGAAAAGCTGAATGATGAACAAAGAAAGAACTGCGAAGGCTTGCTGACGGAGAATGAGTGCTGGAATGCTTTAAAATGGAAAATTTTTCACAAAAGATATGTAAAATTCAAAAGCTGTTTAATATATGGTCTCAAAGAGATCTCTCACTTTATGGCAAGATAACAATCGCCAAAACATTAGGGCTATCGAAACTTATCTTTGTAAGTTCGTGCATACATACACCGCCTCATTATATAGATATCACTAATAGATTGATTACAGATTTTGTCTGGAATAACAAGAAACCAAAGATAAAAAGGGATACTCTTATAGGTCCAAAAGAAAGAGGAGGGCTGGATTTACCAGAATTTGAGACTATATCCAAGTCGTTACAAAGTGCTTGGGTTCAAAGAATGAAGAATGGTGTAGAGGATCAGTGGATGTTAATTCCTTTATTTTATTTGAAAAATGTTGGAGGGCCATTTATTTTTGATTGTGATTATGATGTAAAATTTCTAGGCCTAAACAACTTACCAATCTTTTACGCTGATGTTCTTAACACCTGGGCGGAAGTCCGAGAGCAAACTTCGGACAATATTAATGAAATCTGTGTTGAGAATGTAATCTTATGGAATAATAAGCATATTTTAATAGACGGTAAATCAGTATATTGGAAAGAATGGCATGAAGCTGGTATACTTAGAATTAAAGACCTACTAGATGAAAAAAACAGATTCCTCACACTTAATAAGTTTCTTTTAAAAACTGGCCTCAGGGCGCCTTTTACTAAGTTATTTGGTTTAATATCAGCTATACCTTATAGATGGAAGTGCGCTTTGAGACCGGGATTTATCATGAACAATCAAGATATGGAACAAAATACAACTAAGGAAATTAACGTGGTTACTAGCAAGAAGGTTCGCAATATACTTATTCAAAGGAAATTTGTAGAACCGTTGGCTAGCCTTCGACTATGCAGGCAAGGATTGGACAGTTCCAAACTTAGTTCTATTTATATGCTTCCATTTAAAATAACTAAAGAAACAAAATTAAGCATATTTCAATATAAGATTGTTCATAATATTCTTCCACATGGGGTTCTGTTACACAGAATGAAAATCGTAAACTCTCCTCTCTGCATACATTGTGATTCCCTAGAAACGCTCTCCCATATGCTAGTTAACTGTATAGTAATTCAAAAGTTTTGGTTTGAAGTAATTAGCTGGTGGAAAACTCACAGTGGTGAATGTTTGCTATTTGATGACTTAAGTATAATGTATGGCTATAATCCCGAAGATCCTAAAAGGCAAATCCTTAACTATTATATCCTTCTTGGCAAGAGACATATCTTCCTGCAAAGGAGCGAAATTAAACCCCCAAGCTTTGATCACTTTCTTGAATTCGTTAAAGACAAGTTAATTGTACAAAGATCGATTTTTTATTCCAAAGGACAAAAAGCAAAATTTCTTTCACAATGGAAGCCTCTCCTCTCCTTACTGTAAATGATTATAATCTAATCTACGTATGCGTGAAGCAAGCCTGGTTGCAGTGTATGTTGTATTAATCGTTGGAATCTTAATTCTTAATTGTAATTTTTTGTAACCTTAAATTTTGTAGTGAAAGTGTTGTAAGTGATGTAGTGGTAATAAAGATCTCTGTTAAAAAAAAAAAAAATATATATATATATATATATATATAAAATTCATAAAAGACAGTGAGAAAAGTAGGTATTTGTTCTCCCCAAGAATAATACAATTTTAAAACTAAAATGCTGTGATTATTGTAATATACCCGATCAAAAATGGGCAAATAAAATATCTTTGATATCGACAAAAAAAAAAAAAAAAAAATGTTAGATGAGCCTTAGCGTATATTTCCCAATTTAGGGAGTAGATGGCAAACTGAAAAAGACGTACATGTAAAGTGATTGTGATTGTGATTTCCGCTTTAAAAATAGCATAATTGATGACCAAATTTCCGAAATGGCGTCTTAAAACTTCACAGCGCTGGAATTGCTTAATTTAGCCGTAAGAAACAAAGGTCAAAGAAAATTAAAACACTTTACAACTGCATCTGAGATCAAATCCTATCAGGAACACCTACGGAAGAATAAACCACCGGAAATGGTTACTCAGTATGCATGTCACAAACCAGCTTCATGACCTTTTAATGTTAAGCCTAGCGTTGCAAAAAAAGATTTACTCAGTCAAAGTTTAGAATGATACATGCACTGTGTAGTGCTAGTAACCTTCGAGCGAGAGCCGAGAAAATAAAAAAAAACCTCCGTTCAAGCAAACTCACAAGGTCACGTTTCACATTATCACGAGCTTAGGAGTAGTGTTTAGCCTGTCAACGCTTATTTCTAAACTGTCTCGCGTGAAAATAATCGGAAGTTTCAAATTGCAGGTTTCTCTTTGATTGGCTGATTTCATTGGGATCAGCTAACTTGACAAAAGTGGGCGGCATTCGAGAAATCATGGTTCTCTGGCAGGCGGTATTTCTCGCGGCTTCGCCGCTCGTGACGGCTCCGCCGTCAAATCTCACTCCGGACTATATTACGACGGCTCCGCCGCCAAATCTCACTCGACTACTACACAATACCGCCAGTTACGCAGGCTAGTAGTATACGTGCGATGGTTTCAGAGGTGCCTCTGATGTACGGTATAGTCGCTGTCGTAACAGGGCCAGAGTTGACGTTGGTCTGACTGTTGGAGTACGTTCAGCAGGACGATCAAACTCAACCTACTTTTGAAATGACTCATAGGTTCAAACCTTTCACAGTTTTATAAAAATACTCTCTAGGAAGATATTGGATGCAAATGAATTAATTCAAATAAACCCATAAACTAATCACAAACAAGGAAATGTCTGCGAAGTGAATGAAGCTTACCCGACTACTTAAGTGACCACTATCGAATTGCCCCATTCATTGGAAAACGTTAGGGACCTTAAGATCTCAGGACGGCGACAGCTGCGAAAACGTCGCTGAAAAAGTGAATTCGCGTTCTTTCAATCTTCCTCGCGATTACTCCAAGTCACTTACTTTGTCAAAGGTGAACCCTCCTAAAAGTTGAATTCCTAAGAACCATATCCAAGTTCAAAAAGAGAGAGGAAATTTCGTCGTCGCTTAATTGTGTACTTCCGCTGTAAAAAGTGAAAATATACATTTTCACGTCGTAGTCGTGCAGTGATGGCAAAGAAATGTACAAAAAAGCGTGATGCACGTTGTTTTGTTTATTAAACCTATTGCTTTTTGACGTTCTCGTTGTCGTCTCCGTCGTCGGATCTTTTAAAAGGGCCCTATTTTACCCCTAACCGACGGAGACGTAGACACTCTTAGCTACTAGGATATCTCTTCTTTTTGGGGCAGCTGTTTAAGTCTTGGTTAGCTGTAAACAATGAATTCAAATTAACTTCAAACTTGGTGTTGATATAAATAACTAATGATTTGACATTTTTGATTAATGACGCGAACACCTGATCCAGTATAGAAGGCTACTTCCCTTAAACGTTGAAAACAGTAGAGTTCAAATTATTACAAAGATCTTCCCAAAATTTCGATGAATACTTTCGACGAATTCGTTTGAATCAGCCCCGTATTTATGGATCGTCTGCATTCCAGCGAGCTCCTCAAAAGAGCACAGTATCTAATCTGGATTGAAGCAATTTTCCTTGCTATCGTCAATATAATGGCCATCTCTGGAAACATTTCTGTTTGCTACGCCGTGTATAGAAACCATAGACTTCGTTCGCTTACCAATATGTTTATTGAAGCGCTAGCTGTCAGTGATTTACTAATATCGGTCTGCTGTATGCTTCTGTCAGTTGCTACTCTCGTTCAAAGCCGATGGATATTCGGGACCAGTGTTTGTCAACTGCAGGGTTTTGCGATGTTTACGTTTTCATTGGCGTCTCTAAATACCATGGGGGTTATTGCAGTTAGCCGATATTTTTGCGTGGTGAAACCAACGAAGTACATTGTTTTATTTAGAAAACAAAGAATTGTGTTGTACACTACGGCAGTATGGTGTATGGCTCTCATTGGTTCAGTGCCTCCGCTAATTTTTCAGACAGACGGATACAATTTCCATCCAGGAAAAGCAATGTGCATGTACCCATTCCAAAGTAACATTGCTTATACCGTGTTCATCGAATGTGTGTTTGTCGCTGCGCCCTTTACATTCATCACTTTCTGCTACGCCAAAGTGTTCTACACAGTGTCAAGATCAAATCGTGTTTTCATGCAAGAAAATAACCCTGAACAGCTCAGAGCAAACGTCGAAGAAGCAAAAGTGACCAAGACATTAGCCTTGGTCATGGCCAGTTTCTCCTTATGTTGGCTTCCTATCTGTATTATGGATTACATCGACGCAGCACGCGGGGAGCCCACTTTGCCACGACAGGTATATCTTACTTACGCGTTTCTGGCCTACCTAAGTAGTACAATCAACCTGTTCATATATGGCGCTACCAACAGGCGCTTCAGACGAGAGTACAAAACTATTTTGAAAAAGATTAGTTTGATCTTTACTTGTGGCCGTTTCAGCTGAAGACAGAATCGAACGTCCGATAATCCGCCAAGTTTAGTGGTGTTGGAGCTTTAAATTTTGTCGCATTGCATTATAATCGCCATTAAATTTTTTGATAAACTTGGAAAAGAAATGCAAGTCTCGGACGATTGGTGTGCATATATAATAAGAATCATTGTCGGCATCATAATAAAAATTTCAATTAGAATAGATTGTTTTTGAAACTCTTATTCCAACTAGTGGTCTATTATCAATGCTGCGTTCTGATTGGTTGAGCTACTACTAGGCAATACGGTTATAGCCCACTAGTAGCGAAAAGCGCCGACTTTTTGGCGGCAAAAAAGGATTAAAGTCTAGCTTTAACTAGCTAAATTTTTTTTATTCTCTATATTTTTTACCAACTAGTTGGATTTTACTAAAACAATTATTCCTCTCGCCCTCATGGCCTCTGAGTCAATAGCTCATTCGGCATTCGGCCTTCGGACTCATGGGCTATTGACTCAGAGCCCATTCGGGCTCGAGGAATAATTGTTAAATATTCCTAATAATAGAGAACGAACGCTTCGCTGCATTTGACATAAAGTAAAGTAATTTTCAGACCAACACTGACCGTCCATTTTATCTCTTCACAAATGAGACCGTAACGGTATGAAAATATTCTTTCCGAAGATGCTGGATGCGAAAGAATTAATTTCAAGTTTTTATACTACTACATGAGAAATTTCTGCAATTTGATTGGTTTAGAGCAGTGGTATTTCAGCTTAATTTGAAATACCTACATGTGAAAATTACAGACCTTTTGCGGGTAGTAGTATAAACGAATAATAGCATGATTTGTACGTGATATTTGGCATAAATACCACTCGTGATATTTCAAAATTGTCTCAAATTTCACTCGCCTAACGGCTCGTGAAATTACGTATAACAATTTTGAAATATCACTCGTGGTATTTATGCCAAATATCACTACAAATCAGGCTATTACCTATACTAATAAACTCGTAAACCATTACAAACATGGAAATGTCTGCGAAGTAAATGAAGCCAACGGACAGGCTAAGTGACAAATGTCAAATTTCTCCGTGTATTATTGGAAAACAGAGAGGCAGACGCTCTTGGCTACTGGAATATTTGTACTTTTCGGAGATATATTTTGCCACTGTTTAATTCTTGGCTGTGAAAGAAGGAATTCAAATTACTTTCTTGTTTGGTGTTTATATAAATAGCTAGTAAGAAAACATTTTTCATAAATGAGAGGAGACAAACACCTGCTGTAAAAAGACTACTTCCTTCAATAGTCCAGCTGTTATCGACCAAAAATTTAGTGAATTAGTATATACACACTCAGTGATCTTGGTGATTTAAGCAATCTGATTGGTTCGCTATCTCGGACTATTCAACATTATTCACCTCCTAGCGAGTGGATAATGTGTGAGCTCGGTGTTTTTCCCGTTTTTTAGAGAACGATCTTTTAAAAATCGACAAAATCCTAAGACTGACTTTTTTTAAGGCAAGAAAAGACTTGGAAGGATTCAATACTGAATTTTTTAATTTACTGTAGCTGAGTTTTGTGCTCAATGGATTGTTTACAACTCCCGTGTATTCGCGTAGAAGACGCCGTTTCGTGAACTCAGCGTTTTCTAACAAGAAATTTATTTCTAATAATAGAGTACGAACACTTTGTTGCATGTGACATAAATTAAAGTAAAGTTAATTTCTGACCAACACTGACCGTAGATTATCTCTTCACAAATGAGACCGTAACGGTATGAAATATTCTTTAGGAAGATGTTGGATGCGAATGAATTAATTTCAAGTTTTAATAAACCCGTAAACCATTACAAACAAGGAAATGTCTGCGAAGTCAAAGAAGCCAACTGACAGGTTAAGTGACAAATGTCAAATTTCTCCGTGTATTATTGGAAAACAGAGAGGCAGACGCTCTTGGCTACTAGAATATTTGTACCTTTTCGAGGTATATTTTGCCACTGTTTCATTCTTGGCTGTGAAATAAGGAATTCAAATTACTTTCTTGTTTGGTGTTTATATAAATAGCTAGTGAGAAAACATTTTTCATAAATGAAACGAGACAAACACCTGCTGTAAAAAGACTACTTCCCTCAAACATCGAAAACAGCAGAGCTCAAAGCCTGGCTACAAATTAAAGATCTTCACATGATTTTCCTGAATTCTTTCAACAAATCCGTTTAAGTCAGCCCCGTTATGGAAAATTTGCTCTACCTAGAGAGCTCCTCAAAAGAGCACAACATTTAATCTGGACTGAAGCAATTTTCCTTGTTATCGTCAACATAATGTGGCCATCTCTTGTAACATTTCTGTTTCCTATGTAGACGGGGGGAGGGGAAAATATGTTGAAAAGATCAAAATTTCTGTAAGGCCCCCCCTGCAGACCATGTATATAGCAACTGACCAACTACTTTATTCAATATTTACTTGATGACCCCCTCCCCCACCTCATATCTCCTCTTATATGCTCTACAAAGTATATCGTAAATGCTCTTGATTTTTGGCCATCTCAGTTTTAAAAGGAAATAAAAGGAACAAGAAATAACAAACGCATTGAATAACTGACTTTTATCTCACTTCGTTGTTTTTGATTTAAATATAGTTACTACTCATGTTAACAGTCACTTCTGAAGACGTATGTTGAAGCAGGCGAAACGTCAAGTTTAATATTATAAAGTCAGTTATACAATGCATTTGTTATCTCTGATGTTTGTAAATTAAAGTGGTTTGTGTATTATTCCTCTACAAAGTAATTAAAGTATTAAAATGCATGTAACCTACTTTCAACTCATAAAATGTGGTTTTGTTAAATAGAACAAAACTGATAGATTTTTACAAATTACGTGCCTTCATGGTGAACACAAATGTAATAACCATGTAAAATATAATATAATTCTTTTCAAATGATTGTCCTACAGTTGTAAAAGGACTACTTTCTTGTTGTTTTATCATGTTTTTCTTGGACTACTAAAGTGACAAGCATTTTCACTCAGACCAAATATTAAAGCAGATAGGTCTGGATTATTTATTAGCTAAAATTTGAAATAGCAATGAAGTGAGTGCAAACAGAATTTCTGTCAAATACAAATGACGAAGTTGTACAAAATAGTGGTGCTTAAACAAAAAGTAATAGGATTAGCATAACCGTTGCAAATCGTCCTTATGGCCTTTTTTATCATTGTTATGTCCATCACTTAATTTATTGCCATTAAATTGTTATAAATTTAATTTAGTTTCATTTAACTGCTTTACCCATCTTGGCCAATGGACTCCTCTTAAAATATACCTGGCGATCAACTTGCTGACCCCTCCTAAACGTCTTTATAAAAATGCTTAGCCCCCCCCCCCCCCCCCCCCCTCTAGCCAATCTGACATAGCCTTGACCCCCTTCTTTTTTCCCTCCACACCTCCCTTTTACATAAATAATGACCGGTCCCTTAGTGATAGCATCCTCGGAGACCCAGGGGCAATCAGTCGGGTCGGGAGAAAAGGCGGGACGAAATTTAAAGTTTTCATGTACGGGTGAAAGAGCCCCTGGGTACCGAATGTCATCAAACTATTTCCAAAACTTCAAGCGGATGCCGGCTCCTGATTGGGCACAAAAAATGCTTTGTATTATTGTGCTCAATCGGCGAACAGTTTCTCCTGAGTTCCTTTCGTGAGTTCGTACACGACGGCTATTGTCTTGCCACACTTGCCCTGTTCGTTCACTAAGCTTTTGCGTGCAAGGGGAACTTTTATTTTCTACTTTCCTAACCAGAAACGAAGGAACTACCGATCAGACGAAAAAACGTTTGGGATGCTATCAGCAGGAGCAATTCAATTTGCCCCGAGAATATTCTGTTTTTGACTCATCAAAATACATCGTAAATAATTGGAAGTTTAAGATGCCGCGGCGACGAGAAAGTCAAATAAGCAATAGCTTGACAAGGCAAAAAAAGCTTTGCACATGCATCACACTTTTTCGTACATCGTGAAAATGCCTAATCAGTCATGTTTTGTGAAGGACGTAAACAAGCAATGACAAAATTCATTCTCTTCATGAACTTGAATATGGTTGATAGAAATTCAGCTCCAGAAGAGTTCGCTTGCATTTGAGAAAGTAAGTGAGTTCGACTAATCACGATAGAAACTGAAAAAATGTGAATTCACTTTTCCATGCGACGTTTTCGTGGTTGTCAGTCCTCGTGGTATCTTTTAAAAACTCCCTAATATTTACGCAAGACGTGACAGATGCAAGCTTTAATACCTGTTGCAAGCTCAAGCTTGTATTTTTGGAAAAGCGTCTTTAGTTTTCGGGCAGACAGTATTTTGAAATCAGATGGGGATTTCATTTGAAACTGAAAGTTTCCTGACTGCGTGCATTTCTGTGCATGATCCAGACAAGCCGTGATCGAGACAACAGCCTTCGTGCACGAACTCACGAAAAGAACTTAGGAGAAACTGTTCGCCGATTGGGCACAATAATACATAGCATTTTTTGTGCCCAATCAGGAGGCGGCATCCGCTTGAATTTTTGGAAATAGCTCGGTGAGAGTCGGTACTAGGGGCCCTTTCGCCCGTACTTGAAAACTTTCATCCTGCCTTTCCTCCCGACCCGACTGACTGCTTCTGGGTCCCCGAGGATGTTAGTAATACCTGTCTACTGTATGCCCCATTCAGCACAGGCGGCCCAGACTATGTGGGAGTTCGTAAGACTTAGATTTTATAAGAGAATGTATGAAAATAAGCAAAAAAAGGCCTAAATTCCATTTTTTATGCCAAAAATAGAAATAAAAATGACTCCCCTCTTAGTTTTGTTGTTTTGTCGTGCAGTGACGGCAAAGAAATGTACAAAAAAGCGTGATGCGCGTGCAAAGTTGCTGTTTTGGTTATTAAACCTATTGCTTTTTTTGACGATCTTGTTGCCATCGCCGACGTCGGATCTTAAGCGCCCTTGTTTACCCCTAAATGACGGAGAGGCAGACACTCTTGGCTACTAGGGTATCTCTTCTTTTCGGGGCAGCTGGTTAAGTCTTGGCTAGCTGTAAACAGTGAATTCAAATTAAATTCAAACTTGGTGTTGATATAAATAACTATTGATTTGACATTTTTCATTAATGACACGAACACCTGATCCAGTATAGAAGGCTACTTCCCTTAAACGTTGAAAACAGTAGAGTTCAAATTATTACAAAGATCTTCCCAAGATTTCGCTGAATACTTTCGACGAATTCATTTCAATTAGCCCCGTATTATGGAACATCTGCATTCAAGCGAGCTCCTGAAAAGAGCACAGTATCTAGTCTGGATTGAAGCAATTTTCCTTGCTATCGTCAATATAATGGCCATCTCTGGAAACATTTCTGTTTGCTACGCCGTGTATAGAAACCAGAGACTTCGTTCGCTTATCAACATGTTTATTGTAGCGCTAGCTGTCAGTGACTTACTAATATCTGTCAGCTGTATGCCTCTTTCAGTTGCTACTCTCGTTCAAAGCCGATGGATTTTCGGGACCAGTGTTTTCGACTCCAGGGTGCTGCAATGTTTACGTTTTCATTGGCGTCTCTAAATACCATGGGGGTTATTGCAGTTAGCCGATATTTTTGCGTGGTGAAACCAACGAGGTATAGCGTATTATTCCGGAGGCAAAGAATTTTGATGTACACTGCGGTAGTATGGTGTATGGCTCTCATTGGTTCAGTGCCTCCGCTAATTTTTCAGACAGGCGGATACACTTTCCAACCTGGAAAAGCAATGTGCATGTTCCCATTCCAAACTAACATTGCTTATACCGTCTTCATCGAATGCGCGTTTGTCGCTGCGCCCTTTACATTCATCACTTTCTGCTACGCCAAAGTGTCAAGATCAAATCGTGTTTTTATGCAAGAAAATAACCCTGAACAGTTCAGAGCAAACGTAGAAGAAGCAAAAGTGACCAAGACATTAGCCTTGGTCATGGCCAGTTTCTCCTTATGTTGGCTTCCTATCTGTTCTATGGATTATATCGACGCAGCACGCGGGGAGCCCACTTTGCCACGACAGGTATATCTTACATACGGGTTTCTGGCCTACCTTAGTAGTACAATTAACCCCTTTATATATGGCGCTACCAATAGGCGCTTCAGACAAGAATACAAAACCATTTTGAAAAAGATAAGTTTGATCTTTACTTGTGGTCGTTGCAGCTGAAGACAGAATCGAACGTCCGATAATCCACCAAATTTAGCGGTGACCGAGCTTTAAACTATGTAAAAACAAATGTGGAAAACAAGATGTCAATGTTAGACAAGTTCAAGGCCTTTTGAGGTGATACAATGAAGACCTAACAAGTTTAAAACGAAGAGTAGACGAAAGTGCTTTGGAAAAAGAAATAGTTTTACTACAAATAATAATTAACAATTATTCCTCGAGCCCGAATGGGCTCTGAGTCAATAGCCCAAACGAAGGCCGAATGAGCTATTGACTCAGGGGCTATAAGGGCGAGAGGAATAATTGTTTCAGTAAAATCCAACTAGTTGGTCAAAAATATCGAGAGCAGAAAAAAAGTTTAGCTACTTAAAGCTAGACTTTAATCCTTTTTTGCCGCCAAAAAGCCGGCGCTTTTCGCTGCTAGTGGGCTATAACATATAGCCTAGTAGTAGCTCAACTAATCAGAACGTAGCATTGATAATAGACCACTAGCTGGATTTTACTAATGATATAATAATTTACCAATTCATATAGCGCGTATTTACATATGCTGATCAATAGCGCTTTACAATCATATGTTTAAGAGAAAACGAAAATACATTACCGTGAGAATAAAATAACCTTAGTTACAAACTATAAGAATACTTCTTAAAAAGATACGTTTTAAGTCGAGACTTAAAACTGTTAAGTGATGTTGCTTGACGAAGCTCCACAGGCAGGGCCAGTCCAGAGTTTCGGAGCTGCTGCTGAGAATGATCTTGCTCCCAATGTTGTAAGCATCTTCCCTTGAGATGGTCCAATAAGAGCTTACCAGTAGACCTAAGGTTATATAATGAATTTGATTTTATACTAATAAGATCGCTAAGATAAGTTGGCGCTAGGCCATAAATACATTTCATAGTCAAAAGTAAAATCTTATAGTCAATATGCAAAGAAACCGGCAGCCTGTGCAGCTCATAAAGCGCTGCTGTAATGTGAGAAAATTTTCCGATGCCAAGAATAAGCGTCTTTCTGCTGCATTTTGTACACGCTGTAATTTAGCGATCTCCGCCTTTGGTAAGCCAAACAATAAACCATTACAATAGTCAAGACGGCTGGTTATAAAAGCATGAACCAAAGTAATTAAAGAATCTCTCGACAGGTATTTCTTAATACGTCTCAAGTTATGTAAATGATAAAATGCCGCATTGCAAGGCTTGTTTATATGATCAGTCATGCTTAAGTTGCTGTCAAACCACGATCCAAGGTTTTTAACACATGGGCTTGGACTGATACGATTATTGCCCACAGTAATGAAACACGAATCTAGTTTATCAAGCTGTCGTGTGCCGACCAACAAAAAAACTCCGTTTTATCATCATTGATCATCAACCGATCTTGAATCATCCACTTACTCACTGCGTCAATGCACTTTTCTATAGCTTGTATAGCATCACCTTGAGCAGTGTTGCCGAGTGGTTTAAAACTCAGATACAGCTGCGTATCATCTGCGAAACAGTGAGCATCGGGAGGATAATGTTCCACGATCTTAAACAGCTTAGACGCATAAATTATGAATAGCAAAGGCCCTAAACATGAGCCTTGGGGTACCCCGCAGTTCAAATCAAAAGGACGAGAGAGAACTCCATGTACAGAAACGCGCTGACTTCTATCAGAAAAGTACGATCTAAACCAATTCAGAGCAGTTCAACGTATGCCAACCTCGACAGATAGCCCTCTTTAAAAGTATTCGATGATAAACAGTGTCAAAGGCAGCACTGAGATCAAATAAAATTAACAAAGTGACATGTTGAGAGTTCATCTTTAACAAAATATCGTTCATTACCTTGATAAGTTCCGTTTCAGTGCTATGGAATTGCCTGTAAGAAGATTGAAGGGCAGGAAAAATAGCATTTGAAACCATGTGATCGTAAACTTGATTAAAAACGACTTTTTCAGTCAACTTGGATAAGTATTGTAAGTTATTAACTGGTCTATAATTTTTGTACAGCAAATCCAATCCAGGTTTCTTCAAGATATGATTAATAAGCCCACATTTCCAATCATCCGCAAATTCTTCAGAATTAAGAGACAGGTTGATCATTTTAGTAATGACTGGTAATAGCACATCAGCACAGCTGATTATTTACTAAAGGTGTTGACATCGGATCAAACATACAGCTCTTCTTCGGAAAGCATCCAATGAACTTACTAACTGCACTTTCAGTTAAAGGGATAAAGCTGTCCAGTGTTCTAGTTGGTAACGTTTTCACAAAGTCAAAATGGGAATCATGCAAACAATCAGCTAGTCTGTCCAATTTGACATGGATGGCGTAAATCTTTTCAACAAAGAAGCTACCCATTTCATTGGCTAAAACCAGCTTGTCACTAGTTGGTGGAAAAGGTACTTCATGGCCTTGATTTAGCAACCTCTTTGTTGTCGAGAATAGGTTCCTTTGATTGGAGTTATTTTCAACAATAAAGTCGGAGTAAAACTTTCGACGGGCTTCATTCATCAGGTAGGTTGTAAAGTTCCTCTTCTTTTTAAATTCAAGCAAATCACGGACAGTTCGAGATCGACGCCATTTTCTTTCAGCTCTCCGGCTTTCCCTCCTGGAATCCCTAATATCTTCACTAAACCAAGGTACCAAAGGCCTCGGGCTCGTTTACATGTTGGTGAAGGCCCATTGACTCAAGCACCTCCTTTAAAGAACCACTGTCTGCGTTCCCCGGAACGTCTACATGGATATTAAAATCACCTGCTATCACTAACGTTACAGATGACATTATGATACTCTCCAAAAGACTCGAAAAATCAGCAAAGAATACACTCGGCGTGACAGGATGGTTACTCGAATAGGGTGGACGGTAAATAATAATAATCTGTAGTTTTCGCGACTGGAACTCAACCATCCAATGAGAAGACTCAAAAGAAGTACGCTCACCAGCATCTACACGACTTGCATGTAGATTTTCTCTTATCGATAGAGCAGTTCCACCACCAGAGCGATCAGATCGTGTGTGATCAAACAGCTTGTACCCGGGTGGGGTGATTCCGGCTCTGCACGCATCATCAATTTCTGAGAGCCATGTCTCAGTTACTGCGAAAATATTAGCTCCAGATGATTCAACATCTACTGACAGCTACTGACTGTGTAGCATCACGGAACAGGCATAAATAGCTATTTTGCTGGCACGGACCAGGGGATTAGGTACGTTAGGAGGAATTATATTCAATTTCTTTGTGACATGTTTAATTGTTCGTTAAAAAGTTTAATTGCAGTCAAGGACATCACTTACATTTAGGGGAGCTTAGGGGTATTTTTTCATTTCTGCAGCCATTTCGCTACTGAAGGTGTTTAGCATTATATACCTCTGTACCCCAGTTGTCTGCATTGCAGCTGATTTTAGCACTTTGGGGTATGCGCTCCTTTGTTTTGCACAAAGTGGCGCCGTATTTCTTTTCTTTGCATGGTTTTATTGTTTGGGGATTTTATAACCAAGGGTGCACGGATTAGCTGATGGCAAAATTGCAAAACTGCCAAATGACATCGAAAGCAGTTAAAACTGGTTTTGATGTCCTTTGTTCAGACCTTCATGTCCCTACCCATCTATTCTGGTGGTTTTCTGTTTTGAAACGCAATCCCTCAAGCAGATTACTGGGGATGTCTCCGTCCTTCTGCAAAAAATTAAGGCCATACTCTTTTGCCCTCCCCTCCCAAACCCTGAGAGGGTACTCCCTATAATGGCTATACATTAGGGCTCCTACCGAAAGCAGTACACTCTTCAGGCTTCCTGGGTATATTAATTAGAGGCCAGGAATTTCACATGATGAGATATATGAAACAAAAGGGAAATCTTGTTTGACATATCTAAGAGGGTTTTTAATACAAAATATTTCGAGGAGATGCTATTCTCTCGCACTTTGCAATAAAACTGTCGTGCTTGATAATGAATTTAGCTTTTGCACCCTGTAATAACAGGCCATCGCATTTTCCTATAAAAAAAGTTGTCGCACTCTGCTATAAACGCCATTAAATTTTTGCAGCTGGAAATTAAAAGAATTGAAACTCTCGGATGATTGATGTGCATGTACGAGAAAAATCATTTTCGACATTATGATAAGTGTTTCAATTAGTAAGAATAGATGGTTTTTCAAGTTCTATTTCAGTATTATTCTTATACTGAAGAGAGTACGAAGCTTTTGTTGCATTAGGAATAAAGTAAAGTTATTTTCCAAGATTAAGAATGACTGCACTATACCTTCATAAAATAAGACCTTATTATGAAAATACTCAAAAGTAGGTTGAGTTTCATCGTCCGGGTGAACGTGGTCCTGAAAATCACTGTTCTTGTTGACAGTGACTGACGTTTCGACAACCTGTGCGATAGTTAGGCCTAGATACAAATATCATGAAAAATGGCAATTTAAATATGTTTCCAGAAATTTCCGATTTTTCTTCTAAATATCTTATAAAATAAAATATTACATTCTCATCTAAAATGGCAACACAAATTTCAGCAAATTTCAGGAAAGTATATTCTTGTACAGCATACAACAAAACTCTAAGCAATTTCACAAAAAGTCAGTCTTATTTACAGTACCCCTCAGCCTACAAGAAGACTAGGGTACTGCACTGGCAGAGATAGTGAAAGAACATTAGGTGCTGGAGCTCTAAAGTGGTCTAAAAGGGACACTACCGTTTGTTTTGTGCGTGGCTTAAAGGGTTCGTCATCAGCCATTTTGTTGAACAATAGCCACATTGCATATATTATAAATGAAGAATATTGCTGAATCTGATTACAACAAGCCCGTATGTGGAGATTTGTTTGAGTTTCTGTCACCGAAATGCCTATGCCCTAATTAGCATTGAAGTAGCTTCCTAGAAAAAACATGATTTCAGTACTTTTCAAATTCTAAATATCACAATTTTTTCCTGAATATCATGAGATTTTCTAAATATCCCAAAATCTTCTAAATATCTTTAAAAATATTTAGATATTTTTATCTAGGCATAGAAGTAGTCATCTTCAGAGTCAAAATGAGTTGTACCACGCCAGTTGATGGTATTATACTCTGGTTATTGCCCTGACAGACTGGTCAATTACGTCGTTGTTGGCTATGAAGACTCGTAATGTAATTGGTGCGTTTCGATCCGTCTATTGTTAGTCAAATTGTCAGTTGTCCAGTCGTTCTCTCGTAGTAAGTTTTGCTTGATTTTGTCAATTAGTTGTTTGTACGGTGCCGGTAACTGTTGACTACGATTCAAGGACGTTTGTCTTAAGTTAGTAAACCAGCTTTCTAAAGTGTGTAGACTATAGAATACGTGATACATCTCGCAGAGTCCCATTCGATTTGATGTTTCGTCTGTAAATAGTGTTCAGCAATGTGATGGTTGACGTCACCATTTCTGGTCGCTCGTTTGTTTTCGGTCATTCGCGTGCTTAGGTTTCTATCGGTTTCACCAAAGTAAGAAGCCTGGCAGAAGCAGCATTTGATCTTGTATAGTGCTCCCTGTCTGTCCTCCGGTTTGTCTTTGTCCTTGACATTAGTAAGTTATCGTCGTAACGTGGTTATCGGTTTGTGTGCAACACGTATATTATAAGGTTGTAGTATACTAGCCTGGGTAGATTAAAGTTTTGGCGGCGGAGCCGTGTTCCAAAAAAAGGGAGTAGGGACGAGGCGGTTGAAATACCGCCTGCCAGAAAACCCCGGTATTTTGAATAGTCCGCACACCAGTGTGCGGGGAAACGGATTGGTCGAGGGCCATACATATGTCAATCATGTTAGATGAGCCTTCGCGTATATTTCCCATTTTAGGAAGCAGATGGCAAACTGAAAAAGACGTACATGTAAAGTGATTGTGATTGTGATTTCCGCTTTAAAAATAGCATAATTGATGACCAAATTTCCGAAATGGCGTCTTAAAACTTCACAGCGCTGGAATTGTCTTAATTTAGCCGTAAGAAACAAAGGTCAAAGAAAATTAAAACACTTTACAACTGCATCTGACATCAAATCCTATCAGGAACACCTACAGAAGAATAAACCACCGGAAATGGTTACTAAGTATGCATGTAACAAACCAGCTTCATGACCTTTTAATGTTAAGCCTATAGTGTTGCAAAAAAAGATTTACTGAGTCAAAGTTTAGAGTTGTACATGCACTGTGTAGTGCTGGTAACCTTCGAGCGAGAGCCGAGAAAATAAAAAAACCTCCGTTCAAGCAAACTCACAAGGTCACGTTTCACATTATCACGAGCTTAGGAGTAGTGTTTAGCCTGTCAACGCTTATTTCTAAACTGTCTCGCGTGAAAATAATCGGAAGTTTCAAACTGCAGGTTTCTCTTTGATTGGCTGATTTCATTGGGATCAGCTAACTTGACAAAAGTGGGCGGCATTCGAAAAATCATGGTTCTCTGGCAGGCGGTATTTCTCGCGGCTTCGCCGCTCGTGACGGTTCCGCCGTCAAATCTCACTCGACTATATTACAACGGCCCGGCCGCCAAATCTCACTCGACTACTACACAATACCGCCAGTTACGCAGGCTAGTAGTATACGTGCGATGGTTTCAGAGGTGCCTCTGATGTACGGTATAGTCGCTGTCGTAACAGGGCCAGAGTTGACGTTGGTCTGACTGTTGGAGTACGTTCAGCAAGACGATCAAACTCAACCTACTTTTGAAATGACTCATGGGTTCAAACCTTTCACAGTTATATAAAAATACTCTTTAGGAAGATATTGGATGCAAATGAATTAATTCAAATAAACCCATAAACCAATCACAACCAAGAAAATGTCTGCGACTAGCTTACCCGACTACTTAAGTGACCACTATCGAATTGCCCAATTCATTGGAAAACGTTAGGGACCTTAAGATCTGAGGACGGCGACAGCAGCGAAAACGTCGCTGAAAAAGTGAATTCGCGTTCTTTCAATCTTCATCGCGATTACTCCAGGTCACTAACTTTGTCAAAGGTGAACCCTTCTAAAAGTTGAATTCCTAAGAACCATATCCAAGTTCAAAAAGAGAGAGGAAATTTCGTCGTCGCTTAATTGTGCACTTCCGCTGTAAAAAGTGAAAATAGACATTTTCACGTCGTAGTCGTGCAGTGATGGCAAAGAAATGTACAAAAAAGCGTGATGCGCGTGCCAATTTGTTGTTCTGGTTATTAAACCTATTGCTTTTTCTGACGTTCTTGTTGCCGTCGCCGTCGTTGGAACTTAAGCGCCCTAGTTTACCCCTAAATGACGGAGAGGCAGACACTCTTGGCTACTAGGATATCTCTTCTTTTTGGGGCAGCTGTTTGAGTCTTGGCTAGCTGTAAACTGTGAATTCAAATTAACTTCAAACTTGGTGTTGATATAAAAAACTATTGATTTGACATTTTTCAATAATGACACGAACACCTGATCCAGTATAGAAGGTTACTTCCCTTAAACGTTGAAAACAGTAGAGTTCAAATTATTACAAAGATCTTCCCAAGATTTCGCTGAATACTTTCAACGAATTCGTTTGAATCAGCCCCGTATTATGGAACATCTGCATTCCAGCGAGCTCCTGAAAAGAGCACAGTATCTAGTCTGGATTGAAGCAATTTTCCTTGCTATCGTCAATATAATGGCCATCTCTGGAAACATTTCTGTTTGCTACGCCGTGTATAGAAACCAGAGACTTCGTTCGCTTATCAACATGTTTATTGTAGCGCTAGCTGTCAGTGACTTACTAATATCGGTCAGCTGTATGCCTCTTTCAGTTGCTACTCTCTTTCAAAGGCGATGGATATTCGGGACTACTGTTTGTCAACTACAGGGTTTTGCGATGTTTACGTTTTCATTGGCGTCTCTAAATACCATGGGGGTTATTGCAGTTAGCCGATATTTTTGCGTGGTGAAACCAACGAAGTACATTGTTTTATTCAGAAAACAAAGAAGTTTGATATACACTGCGGCAGTATGGTGTATGGCTCTCATTGGTTCAGTGCCTCCGCTAATTTTTCAGACAGGCGGATACACTTTCCAACCAGGAAAAGCAATGTGCATGTACCCATTCCAAACTAACATTGCTTATACCGTCTCCATCGAATGTGTGTTTGTCGCTGCGCCCTTTACACTCATCACTTTCTGCTACGCCAAAGTGTTCTACACAGTGTCAAGATCAAATCGCGTTATCACGCAAGAAAATAACCCTGAACAGCTCAGAGCAAACGTCGAAGAAGCAAAAGTGACCAAGACATCAGCCTTGGTCATGGCCAGTTTCTCCTTATGTTGGCTTCCTATCAGCATTATGGATTACATCGACGCAGCACGCGGGGAGCCCACTTTGCCACGTAAGGTGTATCTCACATACGGGTTTCTGGTCTACCTAAGCAGTGCAGTTAACCCCTTCATATATGGCGCTACCCACAGGCGCTTCAGACAAGAGTACAAAACTGTTTTGAAAAAGATTGGTTTGATCTTTACTTGTGGCCGTTTCAGCTGAAGACAGAATCGAACGTCCGATAATCCGCCAAGTTTACTGGTGTTGGAGCTTTAAATTTTGTACATACAAGTTGTTGCACTGCATTATAATCGCCATTAAACTTTTTGATAAACTCGGAAAAGAAATGCAAGTCTCGGATGATTGGTGTGCATATATAATAAGAATCATTGTCGGCATCATAATAAAAATTTCAATTAGAATAGATTGTTTTTCAAACTCTAATTTAGTATCTTCCTAATAATAGAGAACGAACGCTTCATTGCATTTGACATAGAGTAAAGTTATTGTCAGACCAACACTGACCGTACATTATCTCTTCACAAATGAGACCGTAATGGTATGAAAATATTCTTTACGAAGATGCTGGATGCGAATGAATTAATTTCAAGTTTTAATAAACTCGTAAACCATTACAAAGAAGGAAATGTTTGCGAACTGAATGAAGCCAACTGACAGGTTAAGTGACAAATGTCAAATTTCTCTGTGTATTTTTGGAAAACAGAGAGGCAGACTCTATTGGCTGCTAGAATATTTCTACTTTTTGGAGGTAAATTTTGAAACTGTTTAATTGTTGGCTGTGAAAGAAGGAATTCAAATTACTTTCTTGTTTGGTATTTATATAAATAACTACTGAGAAAACATTTTCATAAATGAAACGAGACAAACACCTGCTGTAAAAAGACTACTTCCTTCAATAGTCCAGCTGTTATCGACCGAAAATATAGAAAATTAAATATATACACACTCAGTATCTTGGTGATTTAAGCAATCTGATTGGTTCGCTATCTCGGACTATTCAACATTATTCACCTCCTAGCGGGTGGATAATGTGTGAGCTCAGAGTTTTTCCAATTTTTTGAGAGAACGATCTTTTAAAAGTCCACAAAATCCTAGGACTGACTTTTTGTAAGGCAAGAAAAGTCTTGGAAGGATTCAATATGGCGTTTTTTAACTTACTGTAGCTGAGTTTTGTGCTCAATGGATTGTCTACAACTTCCGTGTATTCGCGTAGAAGAAGCCGTTTCGTTCACTCAGCGTCTTGTAAAAAGAAAATTTATTTCTAATAATAGAGTACGAACGCTTTGTTGCATTTGACATAAAGTAAAGTTATTTTCTGACCGACACTGACCGTACATTATCTCTTCACAAATGAGACCGTAACGGTATGAAAATATTCTTTACGAAGATGTTGGATGTGAATGAATTAAATGTCAAGTTTTAACAAACCCGTAAACCATCACAAACAAGGAAATGTCTGCGAAGTGAATGAAGCCAACTGACAGGTTAAGTGACAAATGTCAAATTTCTCCGTGTATTTTTGGAAAACAGAGAGGCAGACGCTCTTGGCTACTAGAATATTTCTACTTTTTTGAGGTATATTTTGCCACAGTTTAATTCTTGGTTGTGAAAGAAGAAGGAATTCAAATTACTTTCTTGTTTGGTGTTTATATAAATAGCTAGTGAGAAAACATTTTTCATAAATGAAACGAGACAAGCACCTGCTGTAAAAAGACTACTTCCCTCAAACATCGAATTCAGCAGAACTCAAAGCATGGCTACATATTAAAGATCTTCACTTGATTTTCCTGAATACTTTCAACAAATCCGTTTAAGTCAGCGCAGTTATGGAACATTTGCTTTACAGAGAGCTCCTCAAAAGAGCACAACATTTAATCTTGACTGAACCGATTTTCCTTGTTATCATCAACATAATGTGGCCATCTCTTGTAACATTTCTGTTTCCTATGTAGAGCGGGGGAGGGAAAAATATGTTGAAAAGATCAAAATTTCTGTAAGGCCCCCCCTGCAGACCATGTAAATAGCAACTGACCAACTACTTTATTCAATATTTACTTGTTGACCCCCTCCCCTCCCCCACTTCATATCTCCTCACATATGCTCTACAAAGTATATCGTAAATGCTCTTGATTTTTGGCCGTCTCAGTTTTAAAAGGAAATAACAGGAACAAGAAATAACAAACGCATTGAATAACTGACTTTTATCTCACTTCGTCGTTTTTGATTTAAATATAGTTACTACTCATGTTAACGATCACTTCTGAAGATGTATGTTGAAGCAGGCGAAACGTCAAATTTGATATTTTAAAGTCAGTTATACAAAGCATTTGTTATTTCTGATGTTTGTAAAAGCAGTTTGTGTATTATTCCTCTACAAAGTAATTAAAGTATTAAAATCCATGTAACATACTTTCAGCTCATAAAAGTGTTGTTTTGTTAAATAGAAGAAAAGTGATAGATTTTTAAAAATAGTGCCTTCATGGAGAACACAAATGTAATAACCATGTAAAATATAATTCTTTTCAAATGATGTTCCTACAGTTGTAAAAGGACTACTTTCTTGTTGTTTAATTATGTTTTTCTTGGACTACTAAAGTGACAAGCATTTTGTTATAAGAAAATTCACTCCGACCAAATATTAAAGCAGATAGGTCTGGATTCTTTATTAGCTAAAATTTGAAATAACAATGAAGTTTAGAGTGCAAACAGAATTTCTGTCAAATACAAATGACTAAGTTGTACAAATTAGTGGTGCTTAAACAAAAAGTAATAGGATTAGCATAACTCTTTTGCAAATCGTCCTTTTGGCCTTTTTTATCATTATTATGTCCATCACTTAATTTATTGCCATTAAATTGTTATAAATTTAATTTAGTTTAATTTAACTGTTTTACCCATCTTGGCCAATGGACCCCTCTTAAAATATACCTGGCGATCAAACTGCTGACCCCTCCTAAACTTCTTTATAAGAATGTTTAGCCCCCCCCCTCCTCTAGCCAATCTGATATAGCCTTGATCCCCCCTTCTTTTTTCCCTCCACACCCCCCTTTACATAAATAATCTCCGGTCCCTTAGTGATACCATCCTCGGAGACCCAGGGGCAATCAGTCTGGTCGGGAGAAAAGGCGGGACGAAATTTAAAGTTTTCAATAAAAATGAAATAAAAATGACTCCCCTCTTGGTTTTGTTTTGTTATTTACTGCCTCTTTTCGTCTTGAGTCATTTGGAAGATACTTTTTTTTTTAACTAGACAGCATTCCTACTTTGGTGTCATGCATTGTGAAAACTCGGTATTTCAAATTGCTTTATTTTCGAAATGAATTATGCTACGGGACTGGAAACTTGTAAAAGGATTTATTTTTTGTTTATCTTCTATTTTGACGTTACAATTTAATGACGTCAGTGTGAAAGCCATCTTTATAAATAACTACTGAGAAAACGTCTTTTGTTAATTATAGATGAAATAAATCATATATGAACTGCGGAAATGAAATGAAAATGAAGAAAACATTTTCTATAAATAAGACGAGACAAACACCTGCTGTAAAAAGACTATTTCTCTCAAACATCGAAAACAGCAGAGCTCAAAGCCTGGCCACAAATTAAAGATCTTCACATGATTTCCTGAATTCTTTCAACAAATCCGTTTACGTCAGCCTCGTTATGGAACATTTGCTTTACAGAGAGCTCCTCAAAAGAGAACAACATTTAATGTGGACTGAAGCAATTTTACTCGCTATCATCAACATATTTCTATGGCCATCTCTGGGAACATTTCTGTTTCCTACGCCCGCGCATAGAAACCAGAGACTTCATTCACTTGCCAATATTATGTTTGTTATAGCACTGGCTGATAGTGATTTAGTAATACCGGTCTGCTGTATGCCTCTTTCAGCACAGGCGGCCCAGACTCTGTGGGAGTTCGTAAGACTTTGATTTTATAAGAGAATGTATGAAAATAAGCAAAATACGTCCTAAATTCCATTTTTTGACAAAAATAGAGATAAAAATGACTCCTCTCTTGGTTTTGTTTTGTTATTCACTGCATCTTTTTTTCTTTAGTCATTTGGAAGCCGTTTTATCGACGTTTAAGATTTTGAGTTGTACAAACAACGAATGTTGAACTTGTAAAACGAATGTCAAAGTTGAAAAACGATTGCTGCTATTTATAACTCAAATGTCAAACTTGAAGTACAAATGTCCAATAAAAAAAATGTTGAATGGAATAAAACGAACGTCAAAGTTGAAAAACAAATGCTCAAGGGAATAAAACGAAAGTCAGAGTTGAAAAACGAATGTTCAATTGAATAAACTTAACGTCAAACTTGAAAAACAAAATGAAAATCTTAAATCGAAAAAAAAACAAACGTCAAATTTGAGAGACGAATGACGAACTTTAAAAACGAATATTGACTTTGAAAAATACGAATGTCAAATCTTAAAAACGAGCGGAACTGTTGAATTTTGATAAGGAAAACGCGCCATAAAAACCCGCTTAGAACTCGGTCAAGACTAGAAAACCCGGCGGCACTCGGGTTTTTTTTGTACGTTTTAACTTTAATTAGTTAATTGGAAATAACCCGGTTAAGTTCCCAAGTGCGGCCGTAGCCGTGTCTGCGAAGTGAATGAAACCAACGGACGGCTTGAGTGACAAAGATCGAATTTCTCCGTGTTCTGGAAAATCTTCTCCAGTACCCTAACAGACGGAGAGGCAGACGCTCTTGGCTACTAGAATATTTCTACTTTTGGAACTACATATTGCCACTGTTTAATTCTTGGCTGTGAAAGAAGGAATTCAAATTACTTTCTTGTTTGGTATTTATATAAATAACTACTGAGAAAACATTTTCATAAATGAAACGAGACAAACACCTGCTGTAAAAAGATTACTTCCCTCAAACATCGAAAACAGCAGAGCTCAAAGCCTGGCCACAAATTTGAGATCTTGACACGATTTTCCTGAATTCTTTCAACGAATTCGTTTGAGTCAGCCCCGTTATGGAACATTTGCTTTACAGAGGGCTCCTCAAAAGAGCACCGCCTTTAATCTGGACTGAAGCAGTTTTCCTTGCTATTATCAACATAATGGCCATCTCTGGTAACATTTCTGTTTGTTGCGCCGTGTATAGAAACCAGAGACTTCGTTCGCTTGCCAATATGTTTGTTATAGCACTGGCTGTTAGCGATTTATTAATATCTGTCTGCGGTATGCCTTTTTCAATTGCTTCTCTCGTTCAAGGCAGATGGATATTCGGGACTACTGTTTGTCGACTGCAGGGCTTTGCAATTTTAACGTTTGCGATATCATCTCTACTTACTATGGGGGTCATTGCAGTTAGCCGATATTTTTCCGTGGTGAAACCAGCCAGGTACATTGTATTATTCCGGAGGCAAAGAATTTTGATGTACACTGCGGCAGTATGGTGTATGGCTCTCTTTGGTTCAGTGCCTCCGCTAATTTTTCAGACAGGCGGATACACTTTCCAACCAGGAAAAGCAATGTGCATGTACCCATTCCAAAGTAACATTGCTTTTACCGTCTTCATCGAATGTGTGTTTGTCGCTACGCCCTTTACACTCATCACTTTCTGCTACGCCAAAGTGTTCTACACAGTTTCAAGATCAAATCGTGTTTTCACGCAAGAAAATAACCCTGAACAGCTCAGAGCAAACGTCGAAGAAGCCAAAGTGACCAAGACATTAGCCTTGGTCATGGCCAGTTTCTCGCTGTGTTGGCTTCCTATTTGTATCACGGATTACATCGACGCAGCACGCGGGGAGCCCACTTTGCCAAGACAGATGTACCTTACTTACGGGTTTCTGGCCTACATAAGTAGCTCTATTAACCCCTTTATATATGGCGCTACCAACAGGCGCTTCAGACGAGAATACAAAATTATTTTGAAGAAGATTAGTATAATCTTTCCGTGTGGACGTTGCAGTTGGGCACAGAACCGAACGTCAGACCTTTCAACTTCAGCGGCAACGGAGCTGTAAATCGTGTTGGTGTTATCTTCATCGATAACAAGTCTGATTTAAAGGAAACGTGTTAAAGCTGAAGAATCCACGGAGTTTTCATAAACAAGTTCAACCTCTTTGAGGATACCATAAAGTAAAGACTAAGACACTAGTCAGCTAGAAACGAATTGGAAAGTGCTTTAAAATATGCTCGTTTTGCATGCTGAAATTCATGCCTTCTTATTACAAAACTGTTTGGTTCAGTAAGAAGTCCCTGGACTAGAGACTGGGATCAGTCCCAGTCTTGAAGATACACGTTCTATCGAATGTGGTTCTTTCTGCGTAGAAGGTGTTGTGAAGTATTTTAAGTTTTTTTCGTGTTTGTGCTTGACGTTTCACTCGTGACTAGAGTCTTGTTATGATCAGTTTATAGATCAAGGTTAATCCGTATACCGTATTTATTCGATTAACCGCCCTGGGCGCTTATTAAATTTTTGGACCTTGAGACTATGCGCTTATTCGAGGCTGGGCGCTTATTAAATTTTCACTATTTTCAGCAAGTGAAGTATATTTATTTTGTAACAAAACAATAAATGCTAATAACAAAACGCGAAGAAGTAACAAAGCAAGATTTCTGTAAAATACTCTGAAGAAGACTCCGTCCTCGGGGAAGTCTCTTATTAGAATTTATTCACTCAAGTGGGTGGGGTGGGGTGAGCGCTTATTTGAGTTTGATTGGGAGGAGTAGGGGGTGGGCGCTTATTCGAGGTGGGCGCTAATTCGAGGTTGGGCGCTTATTCGAATAAATACGGTATGTGTTAACAGGTTTTTGAGTGTTATTACCTTTTTAATGGGTTTGTCGACCGAAGTGTCATCAAGCTTGGGGTTTAATTAAGTTTGATTGTCAGTTTTTAAGTGGGTACGTTTTGGGAACATTACTGACCTTGATTGTTATCTACATCAGAGTTCCTGTTTTGGGTTAAGGTAGAGTCTCGTGGGTTTAGCTGTAACGCTTTCATGGGTTTCCTTATGGGTTTGTCTATTCCACTTTGGTTATCAACAGGAAATTCGTTTAAATCACTCGGAAAAGCGTTTGTAACTCTCATGGTCAGGCAAGCCTAAACGTACCAACGTTTTACTTATATAAGTTGCCAGTGTTTAGCTCAAGAGAAGAGAGAGAGTAGTTGAGATTAGTTACAGCTAGTTGCCTAGCAGAGTTCGTTAAGTGATGCTGTAAACAAGACATATGAGCTGCTGTAAAGATTAAAGAACAACAAGATGTAAACTAAGATACCTGGTACCTCTACGCTCAGCGAGCGAGTTGCTCGTAAACCCCCTACAAAGGCAAAGGGAATTGGTCTTGCATTGAATTGACTGAAGGGAATTGATTTTCGGGTCTCAAAATTAGACAGAGAAAAGTTTTGTGCTCTAGTTCGAACTAAGGTGCAGTACTGAGTATGATTTCTTATCAATGGTCTCTGAAACACAGAAGTTCAGTGGACTTGGAATGGACTCCATGCTAAAAAATGTAAAATATAAAAAAATATATGAAGCAATTAGGCTAACCTCATTGTTTTTTTTTTTTGCTCGTCAGCCAAAGCTTCCTTGGGTATTTTACGCGTTCTCAATATTGGCACCAAACTGTTAAGGAAAATGTTCTTGACGACCTGTGAAAAAAAAAACTTCAGAGCAACCAAATAAAATGATTTTGACCAGGGGCTTATCTAAAAATAAACTCACTTGTAAAAACGCCGTTGCACGGATTTATGGCAGTTGCACGCTCCGGGTTATGGGGCTCCTGTTTTGACTCTATTGAGCGTCTTTGAAACTTTCACAAAAGCTCTAGCCTGCATTGCAGGCGTATTTTGGGTGGGCGAAACCTTGTTCGTGTTCTCAATGTTGTTGTAGCCGCCATCTTTGATTTTATGACAGTGGAAGATCGGGGAGAGTAGTACGTACTCCCCGCTCCCTTTGACTCGCCCCATTTCCTCCTCTCTTCGGGAAGTTTCAACATGGCGCTTTCGCGAGCAAATTGCGCGCTCAAAAAAACGCCTGCACTGCAGGCTACGAAAGCTCTCAAAATCTTGCCGTGTTGCCGAACTTTAATTCACCATTAGCCGATGGCACGAGCAAAGCACCCCATTTCAGGCATTCACATTTTCCATATCACGTTTTTCCTACCTTAGGTGAAGAATTATCGGAGTATGATTTCTTTCTTATCTTTTACCAGCATACCGTAGAGTGCCGATAGTAGCGACCCTAGTTACTTTCGGAATTAGCAGCCTTTGGGGGTCGCTACTTTCGGGGGATCGTTACTTTCGGAGGGTCGTTACTTTCGGGGAACAAAACTCGTTTACAAACAGAGCTGGCACGAGCTTTTTTTGCGATGGTATCGATGGTTTACCACACTACCACATGGGTGAATCAGCTGATATAGAGGAGATCGAGTTCTTCACTGACTCAGAGGTGGAAAGCTAAACTGCTTCGATTATCCTGCATGACGCACCGCTGCGTTTTAGTCTGTACCCCGTATCGGTATCTCAGTGTCATTTAATTGGAAGAAAAACGTTCATGTTAATCGACGAAAACTATATAGAGTTTTCAATTTCAATTTGAAGAAACGTTCCTGTTGTTAATACGAAATTATGCCGGTTTACGGTAGTTCTTACAAGGCTACAACAGTGAACTGATGTCAAGGACGAATGGGGGCATAAAGCTTCCCCTTGTTGTAAATTAAGGTGCCTTATCGTGAACAATTTGTGACACTGCACGAACATATTATTGTACATTAAAATCTTGACTATTGATTGACAAATTAAAGGTATACGGTATACAATTTAAAAAACTTGGTCTCGTTACTTTCTGGGGAGGGGGCTCGCTACTTTCGGGAGGTCGCTACTTTCGGGGGGGTCGCTACTTTTGAGGGGCCGCTACTTTCGGGATTTACTATCGGCCACAAAAAATTGACATTAATTTCGGGGGGTCGCTACTTTCGGGGGGTTGTTGCTATCGGAACTTTACGGTATCTTCACGATTTTTTAGTACTTTTCAGGCACAACCGCTTGCAGGCCATTTCCTTTGTGAGAAAGGTTCAGGTATTGTCACCCGCCCTGGGATATCTCTAACTGTGCGTCAATAGGACTTGCCTTTGTAACCTTCATTTGCAACTATATATATATTTTATTTTTTCTTAGGTATCAATAAAACAATTCGCTCGGAATATCGCTTACACACAATAAGTTCGCGTTTTTTGCGTAGAGAGGACCATTTTCCCAAAGGTCAAATGTAAAAGTGTAATAGTGTTGTTTAGCCGTTTGGTTTTCCGGATACTTGCTATCATTAGTATCAAACTTAACATTGGCGAAAAAACTTGTTAATGAAAAAATAATAATAATAATAATAATAATAATAATAGTAATAATAATAATCGATAAAAGAAGTTACCGTAAAATTCCGAAAATAAGCCCCGGGGTTTATATTTTTCAAAGGCCCTTTTTGAGGGGCTTATTTTTGGAGGGGCTTATATTCGGAGGGGCTTATGTACGGAGGGAATTTGCGTTTCAAAATCGATTGGGCTAGCTTGTAGTGGGAAAAGAATTACCCTTTTTACTTTGCTTTACTTTGTATTCGAGGGCAAATTCCACGTACAAGCCCTCCGGGGGGCTTATATTCGGAAGGGCGATTTAACGAAGGTTTTTTGCGTTACGATTTTGGGGGGCTCTTGTTTGGAGGGGCTTATTTTCGGAATATTACGGTAGTTCAATTTGTTTTCAACTTCCAAATGCTGCGCTTGGCTGAGCGACAAAGCCCCTTACAAGACTTATCTTTTAAAAGATCTTGTCTTCGAATCGTAAACTACTGTAACCTATACCTAATAGAAACTGTTTTAGTCAAATAACTGAATGATTTGCACAAGGCCCTGATCATTCGAATTTCCACCAGTTGCCCCACAGCAACTCATGCCACCACAATATGAACCTCCTCCACCTCCGGCTTGTTGCATGCGACGACCACTTCCTCCCCCTGAGTAGCCTCCCCCTCCACCTGATGCTCCGTTGTCCTCTGCACCCCCTCCTCCACCGCCATAGCCTCCTACAGCCCCTGGGGGTGGTCCTCCGTTATTTCCATTGTTCATATCCCCAGCTCGTCCTCCTACCCATTCATGCGCTCGGGAGCCGCCTCTTTCTCCATGCTGTATGTCAACTCTGTTGCAGCCTTCGTGTAACCAGCCTGCACCAACCCCACCATGGTAAAGAGCATCTGCAGTATTACATTCCCCAGGGTTCCCATCAGTTCCTCCTTTCCCCACGTACGTGGGGTTAGGACCAACACTATCAGTGCCATTAGGACCCTCCTGACCGTCTACCCCGTTATTTCCTGCGCTTGCACCTCCTCCACCGCCAGCAACTATAAACAGGGTGGTGGTATTGTAAACAAAACTTCCTCCACCTCCCCCTGTACCTGCATTGTCCTCGACTGACAGTCCCAGCTCAGCTGCGGTTTGACTAGTAGGTTGTCCTCCTTTCACCTCCACGGAATCTCCTCCCCTCTGCCCCACCACGATACTCAGCACAGTTTGATTAAACAGTATAAACGTGCCCTCCATGAACGCGCCTTTTCCTCCGACGGTAATTCCGGGAAAATCGCCATAATTTGTCGTGTGCGTTCCTCCCCGTGCCCCCCAGGCTTTGATGAGATAACGAGCAGTGTCTGGAACTGTGAACGACTGAATACTTCCCAATCGTCCAGTGCTTACATTTGTAAAGATCCAGCCATCTGAAAAAAGAGTATAGGAGGTTTAATACGTCTTAGAGGAGGCGTTTCCTTGTACCTATTAAAGCACGCTTACTTGTTTACTTGGCTAACTTATTCGTAAGATATGTTTCATGATTCACTTACGAATTTTATCCGACAATTTTGAAAAACAATTTTGTTAAGATGACAATTTTTATTTCCTTTTTTAAGTTAAGAAGTGTCCTCTGGTGACTTTTAGGGGAAAAAAAGAAAAAAAATTAATTGCATCAAAGATTAAATTAAGCCACAACCTATACTAAAGCAATGAAATGTAATAAATGTTTAAACACGGTTCTGGCCTCGGCGTTTTCAATCAACGTTTAATCGCACGTAACCTTTTTACATGTGATTTATACTTACCAGAACAGTTTGTTCCATCCCATTCCAACAAAAGCCCGGGGCATGTGCAGATGAAAGAGCCCACAGTATTATTACATACTGATGTCGCTGGGCAGTTGTGGGAATTTTCCGCACACTCATCTAAATCTAAAGCAAGAAAAACTCTCGGTGACACTCTAGAACACAAGCTACTGATTACTGAAAGAAACGCAAGAGTTTGTAACTAATAGACTTCCACCTGAGGCTAAGAAACAGAATATGTTTGGAAAGAGTCCCATTTAGCTGCGCATTTCCTTTTTTGGAGCAATTGGAAAAGACGTCGCAGAGAGCAACTAAGATGTGATGATTTAAAGCTATATTCTGTTATATTTCAGTTTTTATGCTGACTTTTTTCAGAGAAATTGGTTGTCACCCACACCAAAAATCTACACACCAATGCAAGTCGTTCCATTTCCAGTGAGTCCAGAATTACAAGTGCAGTTGTGGGAACCTACGGTATTGTAACAGTACGCATTGATATCACAGATATGGCTGCCTGTTGCACACTCGTCAAAATCTGAAAAGAAAAACTAAAAATTACTGAACTGTTAAAAGAATTAAGATTTTAAGTTGATTACGTACCAAACCCGGCGGAACTATAGCCACGAGAACTAAACTCTAATAAGATCATAACATTAGAGGTAATGTTCTTGTAACGAAGGGGGAACTAATAGGATTGGTTTGAGTCATGTGCCCTATGTAAGCCTAGCCTGCGAAAACATCCGTTTCTCCTCGCTCTTCGCCGCTGGGGACGTTTCGCGCGGAGGAACGTCTGCGACTCAGCGACAGAAATTCCATACTGATGACGTAAAATCTGTCCGGAATCCGGTCAGAAGCGCTAATTGGTCGACGGAGTAATTACATTGTTTTAGCTGTTGCTTACGAATGACAGACAAGAGACAAAAGGCCACAAAGGTCAAATGTAAACGCGAAGAATCTCTACCAAAACAGTCAATATTTGTGGAATATAGTCTTCTCTAGAAGAAGCATTTGAGTTTTGCTGGAGCTTGTTGGCAGATGAACACAACACTTCACTAAAATCGACCAAAGACACCTAAAATTGGACAAATTTGTATTTGGAACCATTTATTATGTAAACACTGGATTGCGTCATCAGTATGGAATTTCTGCCCCTGAGTCGCAGACGTTCCTCCCCGCGAAACGTCCCCGGCGGCGAAGAACGAGGAGAAACGGATGTTTTCGCAGGCTATATGTAAGCCACACCCTCTTTAGAAATCAATTCTCTAAACCTTGTTACCGGCTGCCACCCAGGACACATTTTTGGGTTTTGGTTGTGGGCGCTTATTAACCTTTTCTGCCTTTAGGAAGGGCGCAAATTCGAGGTTGGGCGCTTATTCGAATAAATACGGTATCCCTGTTTTTCACGTTGCGATATTTCCACAATGCACAATCATAGCTCTAACATCCGGTATATAAACCACACATACAGTTGTAGAAGGCCTAAATGTAATAAACGGTCCTAAATGTAATAACAATTTGCCCTAAATGTAATAAACTCTTAAGCTGCCAATTACAGTAATTACTCGAATAAGCGCCGCCCTCAAATAAGCGCCGTATTAGGGGTTAAAAAGCCCCGCGGCGCTTATTCGTGTAAATACGGTACTAAGCAGTATTACTATGGTATTAAGCTCCGCTCTCAAATAAGCACCGCATTTTTGGAGAAAAAGTTGATAAAAGCCGCGGCGCTAACTCGCCTAAATTCGGTACATTTCCTTATGCACTGTGAAACTTAACGTTTACAAATAAATTGCTTGTAAACGGCGAAGTAACAGTATTTTTGTAAAAAAGCAATATTTAGGCGATAGAAAACTTTTTTCCTGTGTTTGCATAGCCTGATATAAACACTCGAGGGGTTGGGAGAATTCGAGACAGTTATGTAAAACCTCGACGTCTTCTCGGGTTTTCATAACTGTCAAGAATTCTCCCAACCCCTCGAGTGTTTATATCAGGCTATGCAAACACAGGAAAAAAGTTTTCTATTGCTTTTATAAAATAACTTTCCCGAGAAAAAAGAAAAACTCTTTGTTTAGGTTACTGATTAAAAGAGAAATTCTTACCAGTCGCGAAGTCTTGTACACGAAGCTTAATGTACGTGTAATCAGTTCTTGTTTCATAGTTTTGCAATAAAGATACTTTCCAAAAAAGGGTTTTTCTCGCTTAAAATGCCAGCTTAAGCAAAAAAAATTGGCACAGCATAATTGTAAAGATTTTCCAAGCTTCATCCGACGATGGAATGGGTAAATAAAGTAACTTTGTCGAGTTTTCAACTCAAAGCTTTTTAAAATTCGTGCTTGTGTGATTAGCGCGCGAAGAGCAAAACATCTTGACTTACACATGTTTACATACTCTCATGCCAACACATCTCTCGGCCAATCGGAGCGCACGCGTACTATCTTAGTTATTTATAAACGTTGTTATCAGCTGTGCAGTAGTCTTTAGGGCCTGTTTACATGGAGGTGGGGGACCCCGGATAAGTGAGGTAATATACGGCGGGTCACCCAACCTATCATGTTAACGCGATCAAATTAAAATAAGAGATTATGTGGACAGGCGGGTTACCTCACCTACCTGGGGTCCCCCACCTCCATGTAAACAGGCCCTTAGACTTCTCGTTTTTTGTTCTTAATATTTTAGCTGATTAGATCTCTTTTCTAGAGATCCAACATTGACAAGCAACAGGATCTTCGTCCACGGTTTTTGTAGTAAATTTCTTTAACAAAAATGAAGTATGAAAAGTTTTTTAAGGCTTACAAGTTTTTTTTTTATTTTGCAATTTATTTGTAAACGTCAAGTTACACAGTGCATAAGGAAATATACCGAAGCTTACTAAATTTCTGCTCCAAAAATGCGGTGCTTATTTGAGGGCGGCGCTTAAAACCATAGTGATACCTCTTAGTACCGTATTTACGCGAGTAAGCGCCGCGGCGCTTATTAAATCCCCAAGTACGGCGCTGATTTGAGTAATTACTGTAATTTGCAACTTAAGAGGACAAAATGTTATTACATTTAGGACTTTATTACATTTAGGACAAAATGTCATTACATTTAGGACCGTTTATTACATTTAGGCCTTCTACATAACATATCCCACAATTCCCTGACAATGGACTTATATTTTGTCAGCTTCTGCTTAGGTGGTCAGTCTATTGTATCAACTCAACTGATGGAAAACAAAGTTATGTACCGACTTTGAGGTTTCCATTTGTTGAAATGATTCGCCTACTCTGGACTCAGTATTTTTATTTATGAAGGATTCTTTAAATTACAAGGGTTTTAGACCGTATAGGGCTATGTACCCGTGCTATAAGTTTAGATTATAACTGCTTCGTGAGAAAAACAGATACTCGTAATTTAAAAAGTTGGACCTACCCCTCCGCTAAGCCAATATTTTGCCCTAAGTGAGAGGAAGGTATTAATGTTGGCTTAGAGGAGGGGTAGGTGGGAAGTTTCCTAGAAACGTAAAATGATCCAAGCCATTTTTGAACTAACAGTCCAGTTTCCAGTTCGCTATGACCGGTGAATTAAAGAAGTAAAGACGCATTTTTTTACAGGCTTAGCCTCCATCTGAAGTAATTTATTCACAAATTCCAACGGGAAAAAGACCTGTTTATTATTTTGTCTATTGTGCATATTCA
>NC_133208.1:20796973-20869473 GCF_958299795.1 Porites lutea
CTGAAGTATTGAAACGGCTTCGACTTTCAAGAGGCCACAACTTCTCCCCTACGAATTCACTTATGTTTTCCTAGTTAGGGAAAGGGATTTCCTGGAAATTAAAAAAAAAGGGAACTTGACAATTATCAGTCTGGGCTGTACACTCGCCAACATCTAAAATTAAATAAATAATAAAACATGGGCTACATGATAATTTATCTTATGTACAGTTCTTTCGTTAGTATTTTTATAGTTCCAAAAAAACTTAAAAGAAAAGTGCATAAAGCAGCAGTAGTAGCAGTAGCAGTAGCAGTAGAAGTAGTAGTAGTAGTAGCAGTAGCAGTAGCAGTAGTAGTAGTAGCAGTAGCAGTAGCAGTAGCAGTAGCAGTAGCAGTAGCAGTAGCAGTAGCAGTAGCAGCAGTAGCAGTAGCAGTAGCAGTAGCAGTAGCAGTAGCAGTAGCAGTAGAAGTAGTAGTAGTAGTAGCAGTAGCAGTAGCAGTAGCAGTAGCAGTAGCAGTAGTAGCAGTAGCAGTAGCAGTAGCAGTAGCAGTAGCACTAGCAGTAGCAGTAGCAGTAGCAGTAGTAGTAGTAGCAGTAGCAGTAGCAGTAGCAGTAGCAGTAACAGTAGCAGTAGTAGCAGTAGCAGTAGCAGTAGCAGTAGCAGTAGCAGTAGCAGTAGCAGTAGTAGCAGTAGCAGTAGCAGTAGCAGTAGAAGTAGCAGTAGCAGTAGCAGTAGTAGCAGTAGCAGTAGCAGTAGCAATAGTAGTAGTAGTAGCAGTAGCAGTAGCAGTAGCAGTAGCAGTAGTAGCAGTAGCAGTAGCAGTAGCAGTAGTAGTAGTAGCAGTAGCAGTAGCAGTAGCAGTAGCAGTAGCAGTAGTAGCAGTAGCAGTAGCAGTAACAGTAGCAGTAGCAGTAGCAGTAGCAGTAGCAGTAGCAGTAGCAGTAGCAGTAGCAGTAGCAGTAGCAGTAGCAGTAGCAGTAGTAGTAGTAGTAGTAGTAGTAGTAGTAGTAGTAGTGGTAGTGGTAGCGGTAGTAGTGGTAGCGGTAGTAGCGGTAGCGGTAGTGTTAGTGGTAGTGGTAGTGGTAGTGGTAGTGGTAGTGGTAGTGGTAGTGGTAGTGGTAGTGGTAGTGGTAAATAAGATCATTTTGGTCTTTAAACACGAATAAATTTTACAAATTAGGTCTTTAAAAAGAACTAAAAACCAACCAGCACACGTTGTCCTGTTTCCTATGTGTCCTGGATTACAAGTACAATTGTAAGAACCCACGGGATCGTTACAAAAAGCTTGGGTATCACAGTTATGGGTGATGTCTATGCACTCGTCAATGTATAAAGGATAAGGAAGCAACAATGTCTTTTATTTCGAGGGAGTGAGTGAGGGAGTGAGAAAAACAAAGAATAGTTTTGACGTATTGAAAAATGAAAAAGAAACCACTCTAAAATACCAAGCTATGGTAATGAACTATAGAAAAGTTAATCCGGAATTTCGCCGCGAAAATAAATATCATTCCAAATAGCGATGCGCAAAAAAAATGCTTGGAGTTTAACTGTTGATGATATGTTGAAATTCGATAAGCAAGTCGCTAATATCTGTAGAGAAGTATCTCAACAGGGTGCAATTTTAAAGCGCATGAGAAACATACTTCCTTTCGATATAAGAAAGAATATTTACATGTCATTTAGCAGTAGCAGTAGCAGTAGTAGTAGTAGTAGAAGCAGTAGCAGTAGCAGTAGCAGTAGCAGTAGCAGTAGCAGTAGTAGTAGTAGTAGCAGTAGCAGTAGCAGTAGTAGTAGTAGCAGTAGCAGTAGCAGTAGCAGTAGCAGTAGTAGCAGTAGCAGTAGCAGTAGCAGTAGCAGTAGTAGCAGTAGCAGTAGCAGTAGTAGTAGTAGCAGTAGCAGTAGAAGTAGTAGTAGTAGTAGCAGTAGCAGTAGCAGTAGCAGTAGTAGCAGTAGCAGTAGCAGTAGCAGTAGCAGTAGTAGTAGCAGTAGCAGTAGCAGTAGTAGCAGTAGCAGTAGCAGTAGCAGTAGCAGTAGAAGTAGTAGTAGTAGTAGCAGTAGCAGTAGCAATAGTTGTAGTAGCAGTAGCAGTAGCAGTAGCAGTAGCAGTAGCAGTAGTAGCAGTAGCAGTAGCAGTAGCAGTAGCAGTAGCAGTAGCAGTAGCAGTAGCAGTAGCAGTAGCAGTAGCAGTAGCAGTAGCAGTAGCAGTAGCAGTAGCAGTAGCAGTAGCAGTAGTAGTAGTAGTAGTAGTAGTAGTAGTAGTAGTAGTAGTAGTAGTAGTAGTAGTAGAAGTAGTAGTAGTAGTAGTGGTAGCGGTAGTAGTGGTAGCGGTAGTAGCGGTAGCGGTAGCGGTAGTGTTAGTGGTAGTGGTAGTGGTAGTGGCAGTAGTAGTAGTAGTAGTAGTAGTAGTAGTAGTAGTAGTAGTAGTAGTGGTAGCGGTAGTAGTGGTAGCGGTAGTAGCGGTAGCGGTAGCGGTAGTGTTAGTGGTAGTGGTAGTGGTAGTGGTAGTGGCAGTAGTAGTAGTAGTAGTAGTAGTAGTAGTAGTGGTAGCGGTAGTAGTGGTAGCGGTAGTAGCGGTAGCGGTAGCGGTAGTGTTAGTGGTAGTGGTAGTGGCAGTGGCAGTGGCAGTGGTAGTGGTAGTGGTAGTGGTAGTGGTAGCGGTAGTGGTAGTGGTAGTGGTAGTGGTAGTGGTAGTGGTAGTGGTAGTGGTAGTGGTAGTGGTAGTGGTAGTGGTAGTGGTAGTGGTAGTAGTAGTAGTATTAGTAGTAGTAGTAGTAGTAGTAGTAGTAGTGGTGGTAGCGGTAGTAGTGGTAGCGGTAGTAGCGGTAGCGGTAGCGGTAGTGGTAGTGGTAGTGGTAGTGGTAGTGGTAGTGGTAGTAGCAGTGGTAGTAGTAGTAGTAGCGGTAGGGGTAGCGGTAGCGGTAGTGGTAGTGGTAGTGGTAGTGGTAGTGGTAGTGGTAGTGGTAGTGGTAGTGGTAGTGGTAGTGGTAGTGGTAAATAAGATCATTTTGGTCTTTAAACACGAATAAATTTTACAAATTAGGTCTTTAAAAAGAACTAAAAACCAACCAGCACACGTTGTCCTGTTTCCTATGTGTCCTGGATTACAAGTACAATTGTAAGAACCCACGGGATCGTTACAAAAAGCTTGGGTATCACAGTTATGGGTGATGTCTATGCACTCGTCAATGTATAAAGGATAAGGAAGCAACAATGTCTTTTATTTCGAGGGAGTGAGTGAGGGAGTGAGAAAAACAAAGAATAGTTTTGACGTATTGAAAAATGAAAAAGAAACCACTCTAAAATACCAAGCTATGGTAATGAACTATAGAAAAGTTAATCCGGAATTTCGCCGCGAAAATAAATATCATTCCAAATAGCGATGCGCAAAAAAAATGCTTGGAGTTTAACTGTTGATGATATGTTGAAATTCGATAAGCAAGTCGCTAATATCTGTAGAGAAGTATCTCAACAGGGTGCAATTTTAAAGCGCATGAGAAACATACTTCCTTTCGATATAAGAAAGAATATTTACATGTCATTTATCTTTCCACATTTCGATTACTGTGCACAGACCTGGCATTTCTGTAATAAGGGTTCGGCTAAAAAACTAGAAAAAGTAAATGAAAGAGCTGTTCGGTATGTCTTTAAAGATAAACACTACAATATGTAGAACTTCTTAAGCTTTTAGGAAGAAGATTCCTGATGGAGCAAACATTACATAAAATCCTCTGTTCGGTTTGTAAACTCGTAAATGAGGAAACGAACCCGCAGAGTGTGAATGACTTATTATCGTCAAGAGAAACTACATCTGCCTTCAGAGGAAAGAACTTTCTAAAAGTGCCAAAGGTCAACACATCGCGCTTTGGACTTAATTCCTGACGTTATGAGACTTGTGAGGAGCCCAAGTTTTGGAATAACTTGCCTGATGTCCTGAGAGCGTCTTTCGACTTTAAAACGTTTAGAAAAGTATTAGCAAATGAATCATTATTTTATTACCTACGAGTCGTCCTTTTCATCGACTTTGTAAATAGTTTTTCATAGTATTTTTTGAATGATACTGAACTTAATATAAATAGCTTTTATATTGTCTTATTCATTTTTATCTTTCGTTCTCTTAATTTTATTTGCAGTGGCACATTTGTAAACTAGCTTGTGAAGTTTTCTTTTAAACTAATCCATATAGCTAAGTGTATATTCCACTTTAAATAAAGTATTATTATTGTTTTTGTTCACCTGAGCATGTTTGCCCACTCGCTCCCGTATAACCAGAGTTACAGGTACAGTTGTGTGATCCAATGGTATTATTACAATAAGCGTTGGCATCACATGAATGGCTACTGGTTGCACACTCGTCAATATCTAGGGAGAGTAGAGAGAGATTAGGCAGCTTCAGCATCGACGAGGGCGACAGCAGCAAAAACGTCACTTTTAAAGATGGACAGATGGACAAATGGATAGCCAGAGAGACTCAAAGATGGGCGGACGTCAGAATGATAGACTGACAGACTGACTGACAGTTTGGCATACTGACTGACTGATTGATAGTCTGACAGATAGACTGAGTGTCAAACTGACTGATAGACTTACAGGCATACTGTCGGACTGAATGACTGACTTAAAGTCTGACAGACTGGAAGACTAACAGACGGAAAGACAGACAGACAGAAGAACGGACGGACTGACAGGTAGAATGACACGGAAGAACAAAAAGCAGGAGCGCTATATCAAGCAGTATCTTAGCCATAATATGAAAAGAGTATTTTTATAATCCTAATTACCAGCGCATATTTTGCCATTCCCAGCATATCCAGAATTGCAGATGCAGATATGAGAACCCTCTATGTTCTGGCAAACAGCATTGACATTGCACAAGTGCGTGTTGGTTGCACAGTTGACGAGTGGAAGATCTGTAAGTTCAAACAGACAAACAAACACGAAATAAGGACATTACCCGATATATCGCGATTTATTTACGTTTTTTTTCTTTGTTGCGAATTTTGTAACGACATTATTGTCATGCGCTGTCAGGACAGGTTGTGTATTACGCTTTATTCTAAGTGGGAAGATCGAGACTATCGGGAGACTGCGCTTAAAATTGACACATTTTCTGCTTCAATGAAATTATCTTACATAGACATTCAACGATTGAGCTAAGCAGACAAAAAGAGGAGAAGATGCATCGCCTCAAATGGAAGACCATATTTTCTAATTTGTCCCAAAGCAAAGTTGAGGCTCGAAACATTTGATATTGCAATTGCAAATTCCCGTTGATAAGCGTCTTACTCCTAGCGTCTCTAGATGCAAGACTGCTAGAGTGAATTCTTTCCCCAAAGTAATTGGCGCGTGCCTTTTAGTCGACATTAATCTTCACAATTTTTACTTTTTAAAATAAAAATAGCAAACAAAAGACATAAGAATGCAAAACAGGGCGGATACGTTAACGTCTTTGTCCCGCCTCCCGAATATTGTTTCTTCCTTTATAGCACTGCTTGAGATAATGTACTTAAAGAGAACTTTCAAAAAAGGCAACTCAGAACCACTGCTTTAAGAAAGAAAGAACTTCAGAGCTGGGCTGGGTAATTCTCTATAGTCTTCCAATCGATTTGAGGTAAAATCAGCTTGGTCACGATTCATTAATTAGCCGACAATAATCTCGAATGTTTCGTCGTTGTGTTTTATATTTTTGGTGCACTGCGTGCGGGCAAGAGTTATTAGAAACTGCAATCATAAGTTGGGCATGCTGGGGTATTCCGCAGAGTTGTTATTTTGAACAAATAAATCATTTTTGCTCCTTCTCGTTGCCGTCCCTGTCTGTGTTTCTGATGGTCGTCTATTGCACGATTAACGAAGACATACTGAGAGTTTGTCAAAACTTATATCTTTAATCTATAACATAAGAGTATATAATTCTCTAAAATCTATACATTTATTGGAATTTTAAAAAAGCATTATTTAAGGAGCATCAATAAAATATGTATGTTTGTAGACTTCCGCCTTCAGAAGCTCGTATGCATGCTTGTAGACCTTCAATAAACCTACCTATTTTAACACCTTTCAAAATGGTAGTTTAGTCCGGCACTGGCTATTTTATATTAGATAGAGTTTTAAAGTGTTCGAAAAGAGGTGAAACTTAGAAAAGAAATTTTACCTCAAAGGAATTAGGATCTCCAAGGCAGATTCTCTCGATAGTCGCGTTTACGTTTACACTCCAAAAATGTCATGTTTTAAACGTACCTTTCTCCGGATTTGTGGATTCAGACCACTTTATCACAACAATAGCTAGAGCAGTAACAGCAGTCAGGAAAGTTACGACCACGGCAGCTAATTTAAGGAGCTGATGTTGCCTGCCTCCCCAGAAATTTTCTCGCGCGCCATTCTCAGCTTTATGTGGCAACTGTCCTCTCAAGCTCCTATCTTCTTGGATGTTCTCTTGCCCAACTCTCTGTGCTGCTACAGTTTCAGTTGCTGCCTCCCATACGATGTCTTCGTATTGTTCAACGTCAATTCTTGTCGCAGGTTGCAACTCGAGGTATATCCTTTCTGGTACATTAGGTGTCATATACATCGCGATGAAACACGGTACAATGTAAATTCGTGGTGTGTATATGCCTCAGTTATTAAAATGTCTCGAACCTTTATTAATGAGATCTAAATAGATCTATATACTTTTCTTTCGTAAAGCGCATTAAGTCATTTTCTATAAATAACAAAAGTCAATTAAGCGTGAAAATCAAGCGTGGGAATCAATTCGACCCCTTTAAGCACCAAGAGTGATTAACATCGGACTATCTTGTGCTAATTATGCGTACGCATAATCAGCGCATAATCAGCACAAGATAGTCCGCTATTCACGAGAACAGTTTAGCAAATCACTTTTTCGGATTTCCCAATCGAACGACAAAAAGAGAAATAAAACAAATTCGGATTTGGATTTCTTAATTGAAATCCACCCTGAGGACGGATTTTGAAAATCTTAATCCGGATTTCCCAATCGAACGCACCCTAAATGTTCAACACAATTACCCAGTCAGCTTCTCCTTGGCTCGACGTATCTACCTGGAGGAAAGCATATCGACAAATAATTAAAACAGTGATTTTCGTCAAAGGATTTCAGCGATGATAAGCGATGTTGAAAACGCTAGTTTCTCTCACCATTTTTTTTGTTAAGACTTTTTCCTCGATTCGTCAGTTCTCCCTTTTTTGTGTCAGATGGCTGCATCGTCTTTTTACGTAGAACGCAACAAATTCGGCGAATATTGTTGGACATGAAAACCCGAAAGTAGTTTTGCTCAATGATGAACTGAAAGTGGTTCGACCGAAGGTAATACATTTTTAATTGTTACGCGCGATCTTCATACCAAATCTTATTGGTGGTTTATTGTTAATCATCTTTTCTATTGGTTAACCAGTTTTTGTTTCGACAAATAGGAGATGTGGCGTGGAAAAACTTATGCGTGGAGTAATACTCATGAGAGTACAAATATTCTTGAATGTGGAATAATTAATTTTAGAAATTCAAAAATCATAATATATAGATTTAGCCGAGGCTAAAAGCGAAGCTCTCGATACTATTTAAAGTTTGTTCAAACAAAATATAAAATCGTGTAATGCTAAGCGGCGAAGGCACCACACCATCACCACACTGTTAACGCGGAGGTTCCGCGGGGTCCTACGTTTTCCCGATTGACGAAGTTCTTTATTTTTTGTTATTGCTGAGGCTTCTCTTGCAACATAAATTACTTCCATGCATTTCTCTGCCAAAATATTTCTTCACGTATTAACAGTTATATTTTACAATTACAAAGCATTGATGTCTACTTTCAGACATGAATCTTTTTCATTTTATAATTTATGATATGATTTCGAGTGAAGTAAACCCAAATGTTCAGAGGCGAAGGAACTAGGTGTTTTGGGAAAGAGTCTTAGATTGTTCGCTTTTCCCTTTTCCAAATTAAGACAATTGAAAAGATGTGTCGTACACCATGTAACTAAACTGGAATAAATTAAAGTCATAAGGCCAATCCATAATTCCAATGTAAACAAGTTTTTGGTAAACTATCTTCAGTGAAATAGCTATTTATTCATTGAAAACCAAGATAATAAAATTTACGCACCAATGCAAATCGTTCCATTTCCTGTGTATCCAGCATAACAGGTGCAGTTGTGGGATCCCACGGTATTGTTACAGTAAGCGTTGACATCACAGTTGTCGGTGTTGTTTGCACACTCGTCAATGTCTAAAAAGAAAATTTCAAGAAATCCCTCAAATAAAGAATTTAGAATTGCTTACAAAACCAGTACTATAGCCTCGAGGGTGTAACTAACTCACATCAGATTATAAGTAATGGTGACAGGACTGAGTGGAGTCCAATTCGGTCTGTAATCATACGAGTGATTAACAAATTTGTTTAATCACGAGTATGATTACAGACTGAATTGGACAACACAAAGTTCTGTTACCAATTAATCATAACTTTAACAAAATTTGTGATATACAAGGTCCTTTTTTAAAATCAAAACAGGAGAAATTCCATTTTTTTTTGCTAGTAGTGAAAAAAAGCCATTTAAGCGAGCGCGTGATGGCGCGCACTGTCCAATTACTTAGGCATGATGCGTACTGTCCTATTAAATTGTCCAGTTAGTATAGGTAATAGCATGATTAGTAGTGATATTTGGCATAAATACCACGAGTGATATTTCAAAATTGTTATGCGTAATTCCACGAGCCGTTAGGCGAGTGAAATTTGAGACAATTTTGAAATATCACGAGTGGTATTTATGCCAAATATCACGAACAAATCATGCTATTATTTGTTTATACTACTACCCACAAAAGGTTTGTAATTTTCACATGTAGGTATTTCAAATTAAGCTGAAATACCACTGCTCTAAGCCAATCAAATTGAAGAAATTTCTCATGTAGTAGTATAAGTATGTGTAATCAAATGGTGACGAGTGAAATTAGGGAATAATTTCACGTGCGTTTTGTCCAAATCCTAATAATTTCCCGAGCCTTTAGTACTTTTTTCTTTTCTTTCTTCCTTTCTTTCTTTCCTTTTTTATTTCTTTTCTTCTTTTTGTCTGGGTTAGGACCTCTCTAATTACTGAGTAACAGTTCTTATAAAAAGTTTTAATAATCGGCCTTCAAAAATGTGTGCATTGTAGATTTCAACCCACTATTTCGTTAGGGTTACTGACGTAAAATTTGACACATTTTTGCATCCTCAATGTCATCATTCATATGAATGTGAGACGGTAGTCTAGTATTGTTCTTTAAGTCTTCATACACAAATTGATATACATCATACCGAGTCTAAATCCAGGGAAAAATAAACAAAATATTCACCTGTGCATGTTGCTCCATTTCCGGTGTATCCAGGGTTACAAGTACAGTTGTAAGAACCCACAGTATTGTTACAATTAGCGTTGACATCACAGTTATCGCCGTTGTCTGAACACTCGTTAATGTCTATACAGAGATAAAAGCGTTAGTCGGACCTTTCGGGAGAGGGAAAACATTATCTTACTTATTATAGAGTTAATTGGAAGACAACTTATAAAACAGACGTTTGGGCGGGTGCGTCTTGATATTTTTTTTTTGGTGCAGTAAAGAAGACTTTTAATGACTTATATCACTAATGTTACCATATCTCATCATTAATTAATAGTTAGCATTGAATAGTAAACATTGAACAGTACCAAAGCTTAAAAAAAAACAACAACAACAACAAAAAACAAGAGTTGGGTACTTTATTTAAAAGCTAAAATAATTATCCTGTTAAATAGAAAACAGAAACAAAGAATTATTGTAAAATCATTTAGAAAGGGCAATGGCACCTAGCTTGTGCGAATGTCAAACTATGAAACTAAACAGTTGAATATTCACCAGTGCAGGTTGTTCCATTTCCTGTGTAGCCAGAATAACAAGTACAGTTGTGAGACCCAATGGTGTTATTACAAAAAGCGTTGGCATCACATGAATCTATGCCTGTGTCACATTCGTCAAGGTCTACAAGAAACAAGTAAGTTTCTTCTTTGCATTAATCAGCACTCAAAACTTTAAATTATTATAAGAGAACTGCTCTACAAGAAATAATATGTTTCTGCCAACTCCCTTAAATACAGTCAAACCTCCCTATAACGGAAACCAAGGGAACAGAACAATGGTCAGTTAAAAATTGTTTCGTTTAGAGGTGGGATAAAAGTGGGCTCTCCGTAAAAGACAGGCGTTCGTGAAGGGACGGCGGCTGGGGGGTGGGGTGGGGTTTGACTTTATAATAACAAAAAGACAAATAAAACGACTGTAAAAAAAATGTTAAGTTAAATTGTTAAGTTTCTCCTAAAAGGTGTAACTTTTTAAAAAATGAAAAAGGCAATAAAATTTACACTTAATTATACTTACCAGTACATGACGTTCCGTTACCAGTGTATCCAGAACGGCAGTTGCAATTAAACGATCCATCGGTATCAGTGCAAACTGCATCGGGATCGCAGTCATCGGCGTCTGTTGTACACTCGTTGATGTCTAAAGAGGATGACACAATTATTTTACTAGTGATGAAAGCATTTCAAGTATTTATCAGCAATTCTATGATTGAATAATAGCCCTGTTATGTATCGGATCTGAGTTTTAGAGGTTGAAATCCGGCGGTTGTTATGTTAGCGAATAATAAATTTTTAAAACTTACATACGCGCTCAAACTAAGGTAGTTCACACACTTTTGAAAATGAAGGTATCAAATGTAATGTCAGATTCGAAGCCTCGAAGCACGCTAAGGCAGCCTAGTCACTAGGCGTTCTCTCTTGCTCCGTTGTCCGCGCGAAGTCTGGGAAAGAGCGGGCGAGTTCTCGGCTTCAGGGCGGAAAAACGTACTGAGCATGCGTGAATGTTTTTCCCCAGATCCCCTGGCCGGGTTTGAAAAAATGGCGGGATTTCAAATATATTATTGCCTAAAAATAAAATGTTTCCACTCATAACCTGGAAAGACCAGACAATTTGTCTTCAAAAGTTGCAAGCTGTGGTTATAACCTTGTCGTTACTTAATTTTCTCGAAGAATACCTCATAGTAAAACGGACTTTAACGACTTTAATTTCCTTGCGTTGTACTGGAAATGTGCATGCGTAGGTCCGATGTTTTTCAAGATGCATTCACAAAATGTGTTCATATAAGGAAGTTCCTGGATATATAAGGTCCGGAGCTCCACAGTGGACACAAAAACAACATATCTTCGGACAGTGATTTGCCCAAAAAAATTAACGCTTGCCCACAATGTGTTTGAAGTCACTGAACTTTGTCGCACTCGAGCTGATATTTTAAAACCCTCGCTCGATCGGACACTTGTAGTTTCGCAGATCACTAAAATATAAAGGTCTATAAACAAAATCCTCAATGTAGAAGTTATTGCGTTGATATGTGGTTAGAAAAAAGGTCAATCTTTATCTAGTAAAATCTTCCCAAAAATCGGTTTCAAAGCAACTATAGTTTTTTAAACTTACTCGTTTCGCGCAGATATATAAATTTTGCTTTGTGTTGTCAAGTTGATGCATAACATCTGTCAAAAACCTACGCGTAAGTAGGATTTCCTTCAAACTAAGTTAAAGTTACATTATTTCAAAAACTTCTTGCTGACAATGACGAAACGAATTTTCTGTACGAAAACAACCTACCTAAAGATCTTAAAAGCAAAAGATCAGTTGCAACTTGGCAGCCAAGCCATGATTCACCATTTAGCTATTTTCAATAAGCTTAACTGGTCCATGCGAGGGTCTTCGTTTAAGCAAATTAAACTCAGCCGATCATTAGAAAATACAGAAAATTGCACATAAGGGTTTGTTTTGCTCACCTCAGTCAAATCCAGCTGCAGCAATTGTTTACGGGAAAAGAGTCAATTGTTTTGAAGTTACTGCCAGCAGTTGTTGTTCTCTACTTCACAGCGAGTGAAAAGGACAATTTGCGTTCAGAAAGTTATTCTTCAGAAAGAACAGAAACTTTCACAGTGCACTGGAAAACAAAACTGTGTAATGAAAAATGAAAAAAACTCTGACTATTATAACTTGAGCAACAGAAAAATGATCTTGAGTAGGCTTGCTGGCCTTCTATTTCCGAGAAAGTTTAATAAGCGCACAAGTTTGTTCTCTCTGATGCGTTATAACAGCAACATGGTTCTTTGACTGAAGACAACTATAAAGCTGGTTCTGCGAAGGTAATAAATCTGGGCATGTAAAAAAAGTAACCGTAACTACTAATAACAGAATAAAGCGGATTTTAATTCAACCCGGCGAAATCAACTCATAAATTAATCGGATGCACAATCAGAAAAAATACTCGCCTCTTTGGAAATGTTCAAAACCTTTTATTCCACCTCAGACTGACGGAATGATCCGCTTTTCCTTTAACATTGATTGTTCTGAATCCAAAGTAATTTTCAAGCGACGAAAAAAGAGCAAAGATGTCAAATAAAAAATTAATGCTTTACAGGGAGCAAACGTTCGCACCTCGTGCATTTCACTCAGAACTCCAGCAGCAAACAAACACAGTCAACACACAGAAAAGCCCGCCTTGAGCCTGCGATAAGGGATGCGCAGAAGCTTGCGCAGAACGTTTTTCCGCCCTGAAGTTCTCGGCGTGTATCTCTCGGTGACGTCACAGCTCACGGTAGAGTCCAGGATTGACCGAGCCGAGAACGCCTAGGGAATAGGCTGACGCTAAGGTAGTTACGTCAATTGGTGAAGCTACCTGGCGTAACGCATGTGCGATAATTCAGTATAACGACCATTTTTGATCCACCTTCTTGGATTTTCGGTCTCCTTTTCAATTTTCCAAAGTAATTTCGCAAGCAGTAGTATGATGTTCGAGCCTTATAATTAACTTCAGTACTCTCGAAATCTCTGAATCTGATACTACTGAGTTCAGTATTAAGCGTCCATTGTAAAAGTAAAGGCCACTAGGCCACTTAATGTCCATACAACCACAAAGACCGCTCCTAGATCTTTTATTTTAGAATGTGACGGTACGTATGATTGAGCATTTCGTTTAAGATGCTGACTAGGATCGAGGTAAATGCTCATTCCAAATAACAGCTTAGCTAGTAATACTTTCTATAGTGAAACCCACGTTTAGTGCATATACTCACTACTGCAAAGTAAACCAGTTCCATTGTACCCAGAAAAACAGGTACAGTTATGATATCCAATTGTATTGTTACAATAGGCATTTGCATCACAAGAATGGGTGTTAGTTGCGCACTCGTCTAAGTCTGAAAGAAAACAAAGTAATAATTTGTGTCTGCATTGAACAAGTAAAATATACTCAAGGTTGTCAAGATAACATGGGACAATAGTAAGATAAATTTTAAACGGAAGCGTTGGCAGTGGAGATTCTCAGTCAATAAAGGTTAACTTGACCATAGTTATGCAATCCAATGCATTGGGAATTTGAAATATGTTGCAGTTTTATAGCAAAAGAAGGAGGTGTTAATTAACTTGCACACGTTTAAACCACATAACCTCACATAAATACAATATCCGTGCTTGACTACTTAAAAGAACAAATTCCTCTTGCATCCAAGTAAGTGCACTTTGAATACTGACTAGTTAACATATTTACTCCACTTGACCTAAGTTAAATTAATTAGAGCGGTTTTCATTTGAGTGTCGAAAAGTAATTGGTTTTGCACTTTCTACACGATGCGATTGGCTTAAAAGATTCGCGCCACCTTTTCATCCAATCAGAAGTAAAACCAAAGCCAATTGTGACGCGCTCGCACGATTTTCCCGCGCTTTGCGTCAGCCACATGTAATTACTTCGAGTTTTGATTGGTTCAATGTATTGTCTGTGTCCTATGTGATTGGCCAGAGTAATTACTTTGGTTTTGGTTTTACGACACTCAAATGAAAACCGCTCTAAAGTCTAAATGCATCAAATAATTTCAAGCAGACAGAAACTAGTATGACTTATGTACATCGTCAGGAACTGAGCTCACAGCAGAATTAAAACTTTTTGTTATAACGAGCCTCTTTAAACTGTACAAGTATACCGCTAAATTCACGCGTCAGATCTCTTCAGCGAGCGGAAATATTATCAAACTTTGTTCCCAGTCCCCAGGGCAATTCCTAGGAAAAGCCCTTGGGACCAAGTTGGTGGAAAAGTCGGAGTAACCCTCCCCTAGATCACCATGGTAACATCGGGTTTGAGGCAGTCTCCCAGACTTTTACAAAGATAGTCCTTCCAAGATCACTCTCTTATAACTGTAAAAGAGCAGAAATTGATAATCGCCAACACACGCTGTCTCATCCATGCATTAATAACAGGTCTTCTAATAAAATATTTGATCAAACGATTCCACGCTCAGGGCTTTGACCTTAATAGACTTCTTTCATAATAGCAGCCCACCATTTACTTATTCTTTCATATCTATATAAATGAGCCTTTCTGGTTTCGTTTGAAAGTAAAAATTCTTTTGCATTTTGCACATGCAAACTAGGTGAGCAAGGCTAATTAACATAGATATAAATAAAGGATATTACATGGCCTCGCGGAGATACACTTTCGTCCTGCTGATACGATCAAACTAGCAGGTTTTGTAGATCTCAAGATCATTTTGGTCTTTAAACACGAATAAATTTTACAAATTACTAAAGTATTGAAACGGCTTCGACTTTCAAGAGGCCACAACTTCTCCCCTACGAATTCACTTATGTTTTCCTAGTTAGGGAAAGGGATTTCCTGGAAATTAAAAAAAAAAAGGAACTTAACAATTATCAGTCTGGGCTGTACACTCGTCAACATCTAAAATTAATAAAGTAATAAAACATGGGCTACATGACAATTTATCTTATGTACAGTTCTTTCGTTAGTATTTTTATAGTTCCAAAAAAACTTAAAAGAAAAGTGCATAAAGCAGCAGTAGCAGTAGCAGTAGCAGTAGCAGTAGCAGTAGCACTAGCAGTAGCAGTAGCAGTAGCAGTAGCAGTAGCAGTAGCAGTAGCACTAGCACTAGCACTAGCACTAGCACTAGCAGTAGCACTAGCACTAGCAGTAGCAGTAGCAGTAGCAGTAGCAGTAGCAGTAGCAGTAGCAGTAGCACTAGCACTAGGACTAGCACTAGCACTAGCAGTAGCAGTAGCAGTAGCAGTAGCAGTAGCACTAGCAGTAGCAGTAGCAGTAGCAGTAGCAGTAGCACTAGCACTAGCACTAGCACTAGCAGTAGCAGTAGCACTAGCACTAGCACTAGCACTAGCACTAGCACTAGCAGTAGCAGTAGCAGTAGCAGCAGCAGCAGCAGCAGTAGCAGTAGCAGTAGCAGTAGCAGTAGCAGTAGCAGTAGCAGTAGCAGCAGTGGCAGTGGCAGTGGCAGTGGCAGTGGCAGTAGCAGTAGCAGTAGCAGTAGCAGTAGCAGTAGCAGTAGCAGTAGCAGTAGCAGTAGTAGTAGTAGTAGTAGTAGTAGTAGTAGTAGTAGTAGTAGTAGTAGTAGTAGTAGTAGTAGTAGTAGTAGTAGCAGTAGCAGTAGCGGTAGTGGTAGTGGTAGTGGTAGCGGTAGTAGCGGTAGCGGTAGTGGTAGTGGTAGTGGTAGTGGTAGTAGTAGTAGTAGCAGTAGCAGTAGCGGTAGCGGTAGCGGTAGCGGTAGCGGTAGCGGTAGCGGTAGCGGTAGCGGTAGCGGTAGCGGTAGCGGTAGCGGTAGCGGTAGCGGTAGCGGTAGCGGTAGCGGTAGCGGTAGCGGTAGCGGTAGCGGTAGCGGTAGCGGTAGCGGTAGCGGTAGCGGTAGTGGTAGTGGTAGTGGTAGTGGTAGTGGTAGTGGTAGTGGTAGTGGTAGTAGTAGTAGTAGTAGTAGTAGTAGTAGTAGTAAAATATTGGAATTAGTTCGCTGCCCTCACTCGTGAAATATTTTTTTAACACTCGAAGAGAAATTTCGTATCTCCGCGAGGCCATGTAATATCCTTTATTTATATCTATGCTAATTAGCCTTGCTCACCTAGTTTGCATGTGCAAAATACAAAAGAATTTTTACTTTCAAACGAAACCAGAAAGGCTCATTTATATAGATATGAAAGAATAAATAAATGGCGGGCTGCTATTATGAAAGAAGTCTATTAAGGTCAAAGCCCTGAGCGTGGAATCGTTTGATCAAATTATTTTATTAGAAGACCCTTTATTAATGCATGGATGAGATTGTTCAAAATAGCGAACCCAGCAAGAGGGTTAAAAAAACTTGGACAAATCTGTTTTAGGATAATGAGATGCATAGCAACTGTAGTGCAAGATTGGGAATGTTGGAACATGAGGGGAAAAAGAGAGTATTGAATGAGGTGGGTGTATGATTCTTTTACGGGAAAAAAGTAAGCTTTAAGAAAGGCGTCAGTTTTGTAACTGTGCAAAGCTGCCTCGCGCCAATCTCGAAAACTAAGTAGAACGTCACATATCGGATAGTTTATGAGACAGACTTTGGTCCAGTGTTAAAAGGTATTCGGACAGTATGCGGAAGTGAGTAATTAGAGGGTTTGGAACCCACTGAAACGGAAGTAAACGTTCAGGTGAGTGAGGACTGCGATTTAATTAGTTCACCAAACCCTTTCATACTTTCGTCCTGCTGATACGATCAAACTAGCAGGTTTTGTAGATCTCTAGATCTTTTTGGTCTTTAAAGACGAATAAATTTGACAAATTATTGAAGTATTGAAACGGCTTCGACTTTCAAGAGGCCACAACTTCTTCCCTACGAATTCACTTATGTTTCCCTGGTTAGGGAAAGGGATCTCCTAGAAATTAAAAAAAAAGAACTAAAAACCAACCAGCACACGTTGTCCTGTTTCCTATGTGTCCTGGATTACAAGTACAATTGTAAGAACCCACGGGATCGTTACAAAAAGCTTGGGTATCACAGTTATGGGTGATGTCTATGCACTCGTCAATGTATAAAGGATAAGGAAGCAACAATGTCTTTTATTTCGAGGGAGTGAGTGAGGGAGTGAGAAAAACAAAGAATAGTTTTGACGTATTGAAAAATGAAAAAGAAACCACTCTAAATACCAAGCTATGGTAATGAACTATAGGAAAGTTAATCCGGAATTTCGCCGCGAAAATAAATATCATTCCAAATAGCGATGCGCAAAAAAATGCTTTGAGTTTAACTGTTGATGATATGTTGAAATTCGATAAGCAAGTCGCTAATATCTGTAGAGAAGTATCTCAACAGGGTGCAATTTTAAAGCGCATGAGAAACATACTTCCTTTCGATATAAGAAAGAATATTTACATATCATTTATCTTTCCACATTTCGATTACTGTGCACAGACCTGGCATTTCTGTAATAAGAGTTCGGCTGAAAAACTAGAAAAAGTAAATGAAAGAGCTGTTCGGTATGTCTTTAAAGATAAACACTACAATATGTAGAACTTCTTAAGCTTTTAGGAAGAAGATTCCTGATGGAGCAAACATTACATAAAATCCTCTGTTCGGTTTGTAAACTCGTAAATGAGGAAACGAACCCGCAGAGTGTGAATGACTTATTATCGTCAAGAGAAACTACATCTGCCTTCAGAGGAAAGAACTTTCTAAAAGTGCCAAAGGTCAACACATCGCGCTTTGGACTTAATTCCTGACGTTATGAGACTTGTGAGGAGCCCAAGTTTTGGAATAACTTGCCTGATGTCCTGAGAGCGTCTTTCGACTTTAAAACGTTTAGAAAAGTATTAGCAAATGAATCATTATTTTATTACCTACGAATCGTCCTTTTCATCGACTTTGTAAATAGTTTTTCATAGTATTTTATGAATGATACTGAACTTAATATAAATAGCTTTTATATTGTCTTATTCATTTTTATCTTTTGTTCTCTTAATTTTATTTGCAGTGGCACATTTGTAAACTAGCTTGTGAAGTTTTCTTTTAAACTAATCCATATAGCTAAGTGTATATTCCACTTTAAATAAAGTATTATTATTGTTTTTGTTCACCTGAGCATGTTTGCCCACTCGCTCCGGTATAACCAGAGTTACAGGTACAGTTGTGTGATCCAATGGTATTATTACAATAAGCGTTGGCATCACATGAATGGCTACTGGTTGCACACTCGTCAATATCTAGGGAGAGTAGAGAGAGATTAGGCAGCTTCAGCATCGACGAGGGCGACAGCAGCGAAAACGTCACTTTTGAAGATGGACAGATGGACAAATGGATAGCCAGAGAGACTCAAAGATGGGCGGACGTCAGAATGATAGACTGACAGACTGACTGACAGTTTGGCATACTGACTGATTGATTGATAGTCTGACAGATAGACTGAGTGTCAAACTGACTGATAGACTTACTGGCATACTGTCGGACTGAATGACTGACTTAAAGTCTGACAGACTGGAAGACTAACAGACGGAAAGACAGACAGACAGAAGAACGGACGGACTGACAGGTAGAATGACACGGAAGAACAAAAAGCAGGAGCGCTATATCAAGCAGTATCTAATTACCAGCGCATATTTTGCCATTCCCAGCATATCCAGAATTGCAGATGCAGATATGAGAACCCTCTATGTTCTGGCAAACAGCATTGACATTGCACAAGTGCGTGTTGGTTGCACAGTTGACGAGTGGAAGATCTGTAAGTTCAAACAGACAAACAAACACGAAATAAGGACATTACCCGATATATCGCGATTTATTTACGTTTTTTTTCTTTGTTGCGAATTTTGTAACGACATTATTGTCATGCGCTGTCAGGACAGGTTGTGTATTACGCTTTATTCTAAGTGGGAAGATCGAGACTATCGGGAGACTGCGCTTAAAATTGACACATTTTCTGCTTCAATGAAATTATCTTACATAGACATTCAACGATTGAGCTAAGCAGACAAAAAGAGGAGAAGATGCATCGCCTCAAATGGAAGACCATATTTTCTAATTTGTCCCAAAGCAAAGTTGAGGCTCGAAACATTTGATATTGCAATTGCAAATTCCCGTTGATAAGCGTCTTACTCCTAGCGTCTCTAGATGCAAGACTGCTAGAGTGAATTCTTTCCCCAAAGTAATTGGCGCGTGCCTTTTAGTCGACATTAATCTTCACAATTTTTACTTTTTAAAATAAAAATAGCAAACAAAAGACATAAGAATGCAAAACAGGGCGGATACGTTAACGTCTTTGTCCCGCCTCCCGAATATTGTTTCTTCCTTTATAGCACTGCTTGAGATAATGTACTTAAAGAGAACTTTCAAAAAAGGCAACTCAGAACCACTGCTTTAAGAAAGAAAGAACTTCAGAGCTGGGCTGGGTAATTCTCTATAGTCTTCCAATCGATTTGAGGTAAAATCAGCTTGGTCACGATTCATTAATTAGCCGACAATAATCTCGAATGTTTCGTCGTTGTGTTTTATATTTTTGGTGCACTGCGTGCGGGCAAAAGTTATTAGAAACTGCAATCATAAGTTGGGCATGCTGGGGTATTCCGCAGAGTTGTTATTTTGAACAAATAAATCATTTTTGCTCCTTCTCGTTGCCGTCCCTGTCTGTGTTTCTGATGGTCGTCTATTGCACGATTAACGAAGACATACTGAGAGTTTGTCAAAACTTATATCTTTAATCTATAACATAAGAGTATATAATTCTCTAAAATCTATACATTTATTGGAATTTTAAAAAAGCATTATTTAAGGAGCATCAATAAAATATGTATGTTTGTAGACTTCCGCCTTCAGAAGCTCGTATGCATGCTTGTAGACCTTCAATAAACCTACCTATTTTAACACCTTTCAAAATGGTAGTTTAGTCCGGCACTGGCTATTTTATATTAGATAGAGTTTTAAAGTGTTCGAAAAGAGGTGAAACTTAGAAAAGAAATTTTACCTCAAAGGAATTAGGATCTCCAAGGCAGATTCTCTCGATAGTCGCGTTTACGTTTACACTCCAAAAATGTCATGTTTTAAACGTACCTTTCTCCGGATTTGTGGATTCAGACCACTTTATCACAACAATAGCTAGAGCAGTAACAGCAGTCAGGAAAGTTACGACCACGGCAGCTAATTTAAGGAGCTGATGTTGCCTGCCTCCCCAGAAATTTTCTCGCGCGCCATTCTCAGCTTTATGTGGCAACTGTCCTCTCAAGCTCCTATCTTCTTGGATGTTCTCTTGCCCAACTCTCTGTGCTGCTACAGTTTCAGTTGCTGCCTCCCATACGATGTCTTCGTATTGTTCAACGTCAATTCTTGTCGCAGGTTGCAACTCGAGGTATATCCTTTCTGGTACATTAGGTGTCATATACATCGCGATGAAACACGGTACAATGTAAATTCGTGGTGTGTATATGCCTCAGTTATTAAAATGTCTCGAACCTTTATTAATGAGATCTAAATAGATCTATATACTTTTCTTTCGTAAAGCGCATTAAGTCATTTTCTATAAATAACAAAAGTCAATTAAGCGTGAAAATCAAGCGTGGGAATCAATTCGACCCCTTTAAGCACCAAGAGTGATTAACATCGGACTATCTTGTGCTAATTATGCGTACGCATAATCAGCGCATAATCAGCACAAGATAGTCCGCTATTCACGAGAACAGTTTAGCAAATCACTTTTTCGGATTTCCCAATCGAACGACAAAAAGAGAAATAAAACAAATTCGGATTTGGATTTCTTAACTGAAATCCACCCTGAGGACGGATTTTGAAAATCTTAATCCGGATTTCCCAATCGAACGCACCCTAAATGTTCAACACAATTACCCAGTCAGCTTCTCCTTGGCTCGACGTATCTACCTGGAGGAAAGCATATCGACAAATAATTAAAACAGTGATTTTCGTCAAAGGATTTCAGCGATGATAAGCGATGTTGAAAACGCTAGTTTCTCTCACCATTTTTTTTGTTAAGACTTTTTCCTCGATTCGTCAGTTCTCCCTTTTTTGTGTCAGATGGCTGCATCGTCTTTTTACGTAGAACGCAACAAATTCGGCGAATATTGTTGGACATGAAAACCCGAAAGTAGTTTTGCTCAATGATGAACTGAAAGTGGTTCGACCGAAGGTAATACATTTTTAATTGTTACGCGCGATCTTCATACCAAATCTTATTGGTGGTTTATTGTTAATCATCTTTTCTATTGGTTAACCAGTTTTTGTTTCGACAAATAGGAGATGTGGCGTGGAAAAACTTATGCGTGGAGTAATACTCATGAGAGTACAAATATTCTTGAATGTGGAATAATTAATTTTAGAAATTCAAAAATCATAATATATAGATTTAGCCGAGGCTAAAAGCGAAGCTCTCGATACTATTTAAAGTTTGTTCAAACAAAATATAAAATCGTGTAATGCTAAGCGGCGAAGGCAACGCCGGGGAACGGTGAAAAACAACAATGGAACCATTTATACGAGTGCGGCTTACATAAGACGCGAACTGCTGGTATAAATGATTCACGGCTTAGTCCGCGGCCAGACCAGTCCAATGATGATGTAGTTTGTTTTGGTGCGAGCGACCGAGCCAAAAAGCGAAACGACTGGCTTTGGTCAGGAAAATCGCCATATTTTACACTGTCATTTTCTTTTCAAATTAACATTTCGGTCAAGTTTAGTGCTAGGCTGTTGAGAAAGTTGTGCGGAAACCTCGTCGAAAAGTTCGTCAGCGATCAGTCAGACGAGTGGATTAAAAGAGATGTTCCGGCGATGGATGAGGTGGAGAAAATAGACGAAATTTCCGGCTCTCTCGTGAAGCAGGTCATTTTCCCGCCAATGCAGCGCGCGTCTCTCGGCCATGAAGGTCTCGTGTATAATTGAAAATAGAGCATGTGCGAGCATGTGCAGCAATCGTCCTAAGCCGCGGCTTGCTTAAGCCCAGCCCAAAACTCCTCGGCCAGGATAAGCCGCGGCTTGAGCTAGCCGTGGGTTGAATAAGCCGTGAACATAGATTTTATACCATTTATACGGGGTGTTCGCGTCTTATATAAGCCGCGGCTTATTATCTCTCGTATAAACGGCCCTAATAGGTCTAGTTAGCAAAAAAGCAACTTTGCAGGAGCAGCACACTTTTTTGTACATTTCTTTGCCGTTGGCTTGCACGACTACAACGTGAAACTTTCAGAAACTTCTTACTTACACGTTTTTTGAGGAAGTGTCGTACGTGTTCTCGTTCACTTTTTTTTCACTGCCGCTCATTTTCACCTTGTATTGGTAGCCGCTAGCATTTCTCATTTTGTCACTGCCGCTACAAAATTTTCATGTTGTTCATCCAACAAAAAATGTTTCCTTTGTTTGTTTGGTTTTTTTTTTTTATCTCTGACTCTAGATCTCTGTCACTCTTTTTCTGGTTGAGCTTCGCTAGCCTGCCGCCTACTTTCTCTTTTTCTCTGTCTTTCTCTTGCTCTATATTCCAAATTTGTGGAAGTGACAATTAATCTAAGCTTAATACTTTCGACAACACGGATACAGAAACAATTTCCGCTTTCGTCTTTATTGACTCTCTAGTTGTCTCTGCTTTACAAGATGCGGGTGGCTATGCTATTTCCCGCCAAAATAACCTCGAGTTGCACTTAGGTTGCCATACCTGTTGATTGAGTTATTTTGCGGACGGACAGTCGTTCGGTGTGCGATCACATGATTACCAAATTTTCTGGGATGGGTAGATTTACCCACCCATGGAGCTCCGCTGACGCGCGCTTCGTGCGCGCGAGAGCTCCGCTAATAAATAAAAACGTGGATGACAAAAATGCAAGAAGACAAACACATGCACAATTATTGAAGCAAATAAATTTTATTATAAGAAAGGTACCTCAAGTAAATTGATAGCTGTTTTTACACGGGACAAAAATTTCCAATTAATTGTTGTTATTTGTTTAGTTTTCCTCTTCTTACCCCACTTCAAACACGACGTAAAAATTGTTTGTCTCATGTGGCATTCCTTTTTTATATCGTCTCAATACATAAAGTGGCTTTTCGGGAGACCAAACAGTCTAAAAATTTGTTCATATTAAGAACAGGGAGAAGATAAAGCCCAAAGGTCATATGAAGAGGTCCTTGGTTTGGAATCATATCAAGGGATGTTACACTGTGCTTGTGAAATAGAGTAAGAAACGGCGGACAAGGTAGTCAATTAGCAAAACTTGCCCTATCAAAAATAATTCCAAATAGAGTGGTTTTCGTTTGAGTGTCGTAAAACCAAAACCAAAGTAATTACTCTGGCCAATCACATAGGACACAGACAATACATTGAACCAATCAAAACTCGAAGTAATTACATGTGGCTGACGCAAAGCGCGGGAAAATGCATGCGAGCGCGTCACAATTGGCTTTGGTTTTACTTCTGATTGGATGAAAAGGTGGCGCGAATCTTTTAAGCCAATCGCATCGTGTAGAAAGTGCAAAACCAATTACTTTTCGACACTCAAATGAAAACCGCTCTATGGGAATGACTGAGGGATTTTAAGTTTGGTTGAAGAAATGAAATTCATGCCCTGTTCACACTAATGCGTTTTCGTTTGAAAACGCATACATTTCGATTCGTTTAGGCCGTCCGTCCAAACTAATACGCCGTGCGTTTTCATCGAAACCGCATCGATTTGAAAACGCTCTTGAAACTGGATCAAAACGAAAAAGCATTCATATCGTATTAGTGTGGACGGTCAAAAACGCATTAAAACGGTACTCGGTGTGGACGCGTAACGATCGACAATTTTCGATGAAAACGAAAACGCATTAGTGTGGACAGGGCCTTAGTAACCATGCGGTCCTAGAAAGGGTGTGGTCGTTAAAGGGGTGCTTTTGCACTCGCCTTGGTAGTAACAGGCGGCGTCGATGATCGCAAGTGAGACCACTACCGGAGTGATATGGTTGTGCGCATGCGTAAGGTACTTTCCATACCGCGGAGTTAACCTCGGAGTTGGTACGTGTGCTTCAGTGCTTAAATCGGTATTCTGGTCGTTAAGGGCGGGATTTCACAATATTGACAATAGGAAGCCCATAAAATAGATAAATAACTTTGAAAACAATTTCTGAATGAATAAAGTGAGTAGTACTAATTAGAAAAACTAGTGTTCCATACCAATAATTATCTTATCAAAGTGTGCTCTTTGCCATGTTTATGTCCTGGCCTCGTTTTTCCGGCCATTCCTGGCCGATGACAATAAGTTCCGGTGTACCCTCTCCTCCGTCAATTATCGGCAGATGTGATGCTGGTTTACCAATATCTAGAGAGAAAACAAGATATGACTATGACAGATGTTAAGAGGTAAGGGCAAACTAATTCTGAGAAGATGATGGCGACGATGGTGATAATGATGAAAATCTTAATCATCTTCATGTTGACACGAGTCAACAGATAATGACAAAGATCACAAAGGTTAGGATGATGATGATGATGATGATGTTCAATACAAATACCATTATAGTGATGGTGATAATAGGCCCTTTGCAGGTACCCATTCACGTGGTACAAAACCGCCATGCTGGAGAACAATAGTCGGTTTTGTACCACGTGAATGGCTAGCTCCAAGGAGCTATTATGATGATGTACTTCAATGGTGCAGAAGATCAGATTTGATGATGATGATGATGACAACAAACGCGATGACTGTCACGGTGATTATGATTGCTGTGTCGATGATAGAGCGGTTTTCATTTGAGTGTCGAAAAGTAATTGGTTTTGCACTTTCTACACGATGCGATTGGCTTAAAAGATTCGCGCCACCTTTTCATCCAATCAGAAGTAAAACCAAAGCCAATTGTGACGCGCTCGCATGCATTTTCCCGCGCTTTGCGTCAGCCACATGTAATTACTTCGAGTTTTGATTGGTTCAATGTATTGTCTGTGTCCTATGTGATTGGCTAGAGTAATTACTTTGGTTTTGGTTTTACGACACTCAAACGAAAACCACTCTAATGTTTACGTTGACGATAAAGAAGATGCAATAACGGCGCCGAGGACGATTATAACGGATAAGGAAAAAAATTTAAAAGTAAATATAGTGGTGACAGTGGTGATGCTAATGACCACGCTGTCAAAATGGACAAAGAATACGATCTAGGAATTTCAAACCAGCTATGTTACCATAACTTACTACCTTATCGCCAAGCACATAGACCCAAGGGCCAAAATTGGTGTGAAAAATGATTGCCTAAAGCACACAGACGTGGTTTAAAAGCTCGAACGTATGCTCATACTTGTTCGAAAGGCCCATCTAAAGGTGCCCGTGTTTTCATAGTGGGAACGGTATCAAGTCGTTTCGCCCGATTGTCGGTTCGCCCGATAGCAGTTCGCCCAGACAAAGTCGATTCGCTCGAAGCTTATTTATCGTTCTTTAAGCCTGAAAAAGGGAATAAGCATGGAAAGACAGTGACTGTACATGTGCTAACCAAGGGTAACTAACATAACATCTCGAAAGGTATGTTCACCGTGTTGTAGAGTGTTTTATGTCATCGGGCGAATCGACTAATGTCCGGGCGAACGACGTCGGGCGAATCGACTTTCGGGCGAAACGACCACAATTCGTGGGAACAAGTAAAACGGAGGCAGCAAGATCGAGCGGTAGGACCACAGGATCAGACTTGTAATACGGTGGTAATGAGTTCAAGTCTCGCCATGACCACTCAGACTACCTGCTCTCGGTAGTCCCGTGTTCAAATCCTTGACGTCGCTTGTAGAATAGCCAACTGGTTCTCAACCATGATTTGTTCCGTTTAAATTATAATTTTGTTTCATTATCCCTGAAAACCCAATAAGGGGAGAGAATAAGTTAGTATTTAATTAAAAAGAGGTTAGAAATGCTAACAAGTACCAAAATGTCTTGATATAAAGGCCCAAACAGCCCTTCTGTGGAGACCAACTGCAGTGGATGGATCAAGCTTGCTACCAAGGGATGTCATGCGCAAAATATATGGGGGTAGAACGGATGGAATGTCGCATTGATTCATGTGCTTGGTCCACCTGCGATAAACAAATTAGTCGTCAGTCTTCCGCGAGCTGAGCAACGACGTTTTTGAGCGACGCACATCAACTGGAAGTAAATCCTTTTCCCTTTTAATATGCCTTGAGGCTACCAAATTTGTATTGCTAAGTGTCTTTACTCTGATGGAGATGATCAGCTGGAATACTTGTTCAAAATCACGGTCCAAGATTGCAAAAAGCCCACTTCAAGTTGACATGCGTCGCACAAAAACGCTGTGGCTTAAACTACCTATTACAAGTACACTGACTGGCCACGCAACAAAATTAACTGAATACCAAGACCAGGTTTCTTAGTCAAAGAAAGAGCACGCTTACCTTATGGCTATAATAGGCCGTTGATCTGCAAGAGATGGAACCTCACGATCAATGAAGTAAGTTAAAAGGTTTTATGTGCATTTTTAAAGAAGTATAGAGTCTTTCTTCCAATTAGTACTTACAATTCGAGTGTTGAAAGTAAAGAAGATGTCACTTGACGTTCTCAGTTTATCGGGGACAGAAGGTAGAAGTTATCGTAACGTGTCAGACACAGGTGAAGTCGGTGAAAGGAAAACTGATTCGTGAATTAGATGTTTTGACACTCCTGTCAAGTCATTCTCGTTCTGTGATAAGTAATCAATAAAATAAATATCTTATTACTCTCCTTTTCTCCTCCCGTGCTGCATTTTAATATGGAGCATTATTTTCCCCTCGATTTAGGAGTGCACACTTCCTATAGAAGTTCGACTTCCCACTCGGTCCATCATTTTTACAGCGCAAATTTCAGATTGCGGCTATTCTTAGTTTGAAAACGAGTCACACATAACAAAATTTAATATTAGGATTTGTCGGTTTCCCTACGAGACAAATATAAAACTCAAAACTTCTAATGATAGCCTGCGTAGCAGGCGTCGAAAGGGGTAGGGGATAGGGAGGAAGGGAAAAAGGGAGTGGGATTCCCTTTTCCCCACTTTCGCGCTTTTCTCCCTCCCCCTCCCCTTTTTGCTCCTGCCACACAGGCCAGCTAATGACAGCCCTGTCTCATTACATGATTGTAACTTCTTCTTGTCTGCACTGCAGTTAAGGGATCCTGATTTTCCACCTCGTTTATGGTCCACTAACTACCTCATGACGAGGCAGAGAGACACCTCTACTAGCAGGGAACCTGCTTGGGAACTTGCTCCGTAATTTACATCACAGACCTCGCAAACGATTAAAGTGGCATTGATTGCTGCACTTTTCACAAACATGCGAACTCTAAAGTTCAAAAGCTTTTACAATTTCGTTTTTCGCAATCATAATTACGAGCACAAGCAACGAACCTTGAAACACAGAAACATACAAAATCCACCAATCACAAATCACAAACCATGACCTTTTGAACCCGTTAAAGTAAAGGTTTGCTTCCTAAGAGGTCCGTTAACCCATTCGCTCCTGGAGATTTTGCCGAAAAACGTGTTTTGAAGCTAGTCGAGTGGTTTTCTGGTCACTGTCGTGCTATAAAGAGCTAAAACTTACCACAAACCCGTTTACAGGTCGTACACTTCGCGGCCTTCTGATCCAGATGCAAAATATCAGCTTGCGAAGTTCGAGTGATTTCGAGATTCTCTCCTCCCTTCTTTTTTCGCTTTTCTTGCCTCATTTTTTTTTCTCTTGCTGGGCATTTAGTAGGCTTCATGTTGGTGGGAAGAGTTTTTAGGAAAGCTTTTAGGATCTTAGGATTAGGTGAAAGGAAAGGTAGGTGAGCAATGGAACAAGATTTTCAGGGAGATTTTCAGGTCAATGTCACATGGTTTTTTGCTTCTTTCTGCGGTGTCCTTGACTAAATTGTGCTCATTCTGGTATGGTTTGAAAGATCTCTTCACTCTGCACAAGTTAGTGGACAAAGTTGTCCTTGACCGTTAAAACTGATGACGTCACAAAGGGTAGAAAGGACGTGGATTCGCACGGGCGGTTACGGGCGGTTCAGGGGCGAATGGGTTAAGATGAATGACGGCAGCGCAAAATGCAATCGTCAGTGGGCTTTAGAACTTCAGAATTCGCATGTTTGTGAAAAGAGCAGTAATAAGAGGTTTCAAGATAAGAATGCTTACCTGGCTTTTTGTTTATAAAGTTTTTCAATGGTTCCATGTTTTCCTTCCAGCGATGGAAAGCTTGAGTGTTAATGAAAAACAAAGGTTGATTTACATCATATTTAAAGATCTCTTCTCCTAACGGTAACATCCACACATCCAGAGCGACACCACATCTGTATAAAACCACATATTTAAATTAATGTCCATTCCTTGACGATTTTCTCCAGCCTTCTACAAGAATTTAAGATCTCAAGGATTGGGGGTTAGAGGAAAAAAACACCACTGAGTGAGCTTCCCGCCCCCAACCCTACCAGGACCTTGCTCACAGGCCGCAAGTTTTAAACAATTCATAGACTACTGTCTATGTCTCCAAGAGAGGGAATTTATTAGATATACATGCTAATCCACAATTTAAACTGTCCACTACAGTGCTGTAACTTAGTACATTATATACCTTACAAATGGTAAAAAAGAAATAACAAAAGGTGTTGCACTTGAACCTCAGAAACGACCTACATTTTGGTTTTGTATTCTTTCACCTATTAGGACATTTGGCCATTTTCAGTAGTGCACTCCTAAGTAACTTGATTTTGTCATGTAAGGGAAACAGTGGGCAAGACACACCCTCTTCAGTATCTCACACTAAATAATAGAAATAACAATGATTTCGAAGTAACACTATTATCACATAGCCATTCTTTGCTTGCCATTCTTAGTCAAACTAGACTTAGGAAAACTGGAGTACCTGAAGTAAACCTCTCAGGGAACCAACCTCATTCCCAGGGTCCTCTCCTACCCATCCCTACGGAGCGAGAGAGAGGGTAGGAGAGGACCCTGAGAACGAGGTTGTCAGGGAACATGTGAGAGACCCAACGACAAACTCTGCAACACACCCATAGGGCATTGATGCTGGGATGTGACCCCAAGCCACACTGGTGAGAGGCAAATGCTGTCACCACTACGCCACCCCCCCTTGAGCTACCCTTGCTATGGATATACTCAAGGACTCTGATCCTTGAGTTCCTCACCTAAATCGCTTGTCTTTTGCCAAAGTCAACACTGTGGTAGCTCCTCCAAATGAATGGCCCACAACTGCAACTTTACTCAAGTCCAACCTTCCCTTAAATGAAAAAAAAATGTTACAACAGCAGAGCGATTTTTTCTACACTGACTGGTTAAAAAAAAAATTTATGGCTGATGAGGGCGCGGACAATGGAACTGATAATGATGATGACACAATTTGTGATTTTCCAAGATACAGCTGTAACCTCACTAGAAAAAGACCTCAAATAAATTGCGTTGAAACCACTCGCCATTCCACTTGAATGAGTTTTCAACACTTTTACAGCATTTCTATGGTCAAAATGGTCTGAAAAATTGTTGTCCATTTTTATACTGTTATTGAGCGGGAGACTTAGTGTGGAATAAAGTCAGATTATGATCTTCACAGTGGCTATCTTTGGGACAGAGGAAAGTGTCCATGGTAGGGTGGTGGCCACTTCAGAGGTGAACACACAAGTCAAACATTATTAACAGTTGTGAAGATCGACGGCAAACCAAAAGAAATAAGGATACACAGGAAAATATACTTGTAGGGTGATAGCCAGTTTAGACACAGGCCTTCTAATAGGGTGCGATAAAAAATCAGAAATTAAGCGGCATTTTCAGGGCAGATTGTGCAATAAGACAGGACTATTATGCGATAAATTATGTGATTTTTTCAGGGCTAAATAACATTGTTTTACCAGGTTTCAAAGGAGAAAAATCACTTTAATGTTGTTTAATAGGCAATTTGAATGTAAAAGAATAATAAACATCTATTTTAAAACAAGATAGTTGAATCTGTCCAATTATCATGACCCAGAAAGAAAACAAAAAAGGTTTCAGATGTCTTGCAAGGCTGTCTTGAGTGGTAAATCACCTTAAATAACATTAAGATTGAGAAAATGTTTAATTAAAGGTAGAATTTATAATTTTTCTTTCTTGAATCTAGCATTTTTTTCACGAATTATGTGATTTTTCATGAATTCTGCAATTTGAGGTCAATAACTTGCAAAATCACAACATCCCAGAAAATATCAGAAGCCCTGTTTAAGACAGATTAAAACTTGTTGTGTCATTGAATCAGTTAGAACAAAGAAAAGGAGCAATTGAAAAGAAGCAGCTGCTAGTTGAGGTTTGATTTAGGCCAGTAATCAAGCCTAGGTTTGACTTAAGGGATGCAGTTCATCTTCTTGAACAAAACTTATTAAAAGAGGTAAATGTAGGGAGGTCAAGAGATCATTCAAAGGAGGGCTTGCAACAGAACATTCATTCCATGCATTTTTTAAAAGAGAAGAGCAAAATAAGAAAATAGTTTTCCTTATAAATTTTTATACATGTGGTTATTAATATTACCAAAACAATCACTTTTAGTTCACATACATGTACCTTTAGTTGTGTTAAAATGGATGAATCTTTGAACAAATTGTGAGGAAACTCTCCTGCATGAATTTTCTCTAGTAAGTTGTGAGCATATATACATTCATCTGCTCTTTTATGAACCTAAGAGAAAAAAATACATTATAAAAATATCACCATATAAGGCATCACTATAGACACTTGCACAGGGCACCCAAGTTAGTCTTTATAGAAGACAGGGTGTTTAGCAATTCTCCCTAGACTGATCTAAGAGAAATTTCATAAAACCATATAAAAAAAATGTCTAGCACAGTTTACCAACCTGATTGTTTCTAAATTCAAACTCATTGTAACTTGGTTGCAGTGGGTGATATTGGATCCACTCTTCTGTGATTTCAGAGTCCTCTTTCTCTTTCAAAACATATGTTGCAGATGCTGACTCATCTCTAAAAAAAATTATTTTAATGACAAACTTTAAAACATTGGCCTTTTTTATTTTATATCACCAAAAAAATCAAATATTGGCGATTTGCAAAGCAAATATTTTCTGTTAATATCACTACAAAATTGTCACTTAATGCACTTTCCTGTTAATGTTTTTTTCTTGTTGTTTAGCTGTTTTCAGTGATCATAAAGAGAAACTGAAATTTTATGGGAGTTTTGTTTTTGCTCCCCTTGCCTGTTGACAACTGTCCAAAGCTATCCTTTCTCATCCCAAGTGAAAACCTTAAAATAAGCTAAATCATGGATCCTGAAAAACCTACAGTCCACTCCCGATAACTCAATCCTTCAAGGGAAATCGAAAATAGTTCTAGTTATCAGGAGTTCGAAGTAACATAATGGAAAATAAGGAAATGGAATGGGGAATGAATTCAAACCACATCATGCACACTTCAAAGCTTGATAAATACATGGTGCTGGACACTGTATTTAAACTGGACAGACCAAAAAGTAAAGACAAAGAATACGTGGCTGTTAAAATAAATTCAATGATTTGGACTGCACTGCACTTTTTTTTTAGACTAATGTCAGGTGCTCAAAACATGGCTTGGGTTATCGAGGGTAAATTTACACAGAAATGATCAGAAGGGAAACAAAAATTACTTCGAGTTAGCGGGAGGTTCAAGTTATCAAGGGTTTGAGTGACCAAGGGTAAAATTGTGGTAAATTTGTGAAGGAAATCCAGGGGAAATCGATTTTGGTTAGAGTAGCACAAGGTTCAAGTTAGCGAGGGTTAAGTTATCGGGAGTGGTCTGTACATGTATAGGGACCCTCAGTAAAATTTACTTAATGACCATCTCTCTACAAATGTCACTTATATCACACTGTCTTACATGTACAGCTGTACACACACGGTCACCTCTCTAAAAAAGTGGTCATTCTCAGGAGAGGTTCCACTGGGTGTTATATAAAATTAAATATGGTTAAACTCTGGCAATATGGGTTTCCTGTGATTTACTTACAACTTAACTCTATCATCACAGTGTACATGGCTTACCTGTGTTCAACACATGCCACAAGACAACCATGCGAAGCAAGATCACAGCAGTAGGTACTGTAAAGAAGACGGTTGCCACCCAGGCCATGTGAAAACACTACACAAGGCAATGACTGCATCTCCAAACTACAACTGCTGGGTTTAAAAACAGGGGCATTGTATACTGCAGGTATACGAAGATTCCCTGAAACCAGCATTTAAAAACAAAGCATTACTGTAGTTGTGGGTAAAAATTGTTGTCACCTCAAATAGGTACAACCATATGTTTTGCTAAAATTCAATTATTAATCTTAGTTTGTTCTTTTAAGGTCTTGTTTTGCTTTTACAAGTTTTCTTTCACACATTCAATTAAGAACAACAGGAAAAGAATTTAATTGCAATATGTACTATAAAATCTGTTTGATTACAATATAATAGACAATGGATTTGGCAAACTACGGGAGGTAGAGGTGATCCCGCACCTGACTTTTAGGCCACAGAGAGGCACACAAAGCCAAGGTTTTCAAGGTAAGCACAGGGCACCCAGATTCACTGTACTCTCCAAGCTTGAAACAGAAAAAGTGAGTTTATACAACAGGATGGCAGAAAGAAGAGGACAGCAAAATGCCTGTGTGTGACAAACATGACAGGCCTATTACTTGAGTGTTATGTTGTGATCCTCTTCTAACATTAATGTTTTCTGGTCTTTGCAAAAACATCTGTTTTTTGAAAAATTTGTTTCAAACAAAAATACTGCCACGCTTGTCACACAAGGTTTGCTGTATTCTTTCCTCTCCTGTCATGTTGCGTACATTCACTAATATTCCGACCACAACTTGAGTTCTTGGTGACTTAATTGTTTTTGTCCATTGTCAAGTGAAGGATAAAGAGTCACAGGCTTATTATTTTATGTTCAGGACTTTTGCTAAAATAAAGCTCGTTCATCGCACTAATTGGTAAGAAACTCTTTCCCGGGACTCTTTCATTTTCTGCATTTTCCGTTAGGGGACAACGTCAAGTATTCAAAGCTTAACTCACCAACGCTCCAATAAAAGAATTGTGACAATAACCAAACGGGAAGTTTCATAAATTTCAGAAGCCCTGTTGTATATTCTTCACGAGGCATCCAGGAGCAACACTTTGATTCATCGATTGGTCCAGCAGTCTTATCCACTGGGCAGACTGGGTAAAAGAAACGAATGAAGCTGCCGGCATTTTTCCCTTCAACAGATTCGTTTCCAGCGCACATGTAATCTGTGCATCCTACTGTAAAACGGCCTGTTGGATCTGGCAATTTTTTTTGTACTCTCCAATATGAAAACAACGACGACATTTTGCTTCTATAAAGCATGACATTGCAAAATAATATGAAGCAGAAATTTTGTACCCCTTGCTCAAGAGGGCAAATTCTGCCAGGCGGTGCACACAGCAAGATTTTTATCACGTGATATAGTCACGCAAGAAAAGTGCGTAGCGCGATTTTTATCACTTGACATGGTCACGCTAAATTAAAAAGGGCACTTGAGAAACTTCCAGACAAAACATAACATGTCTAGCGAAGAACAACGATCGCTGCTCGGAAGTTCTTCAAGCTCGAATCAGCAGAATTCCCGGGTAAATAGTGATCACAGTGCTGAACACGCATTTGGAGTGTGCTGAGTGTAACTGAAATGCGTCTTTTCTGTTTATTGCACCTCTCTGCTTCAAATTAGGCGTCGTCGTTTTCAAGCAAATGGGGATTAGTTTTGTCTTGTATCGGATGTGTCGTTGGTACAGGAAACATTTGGAGATTTCCGAGAATAGTGGCAAATAACAGCGGCGAGAAAGGTATCAAGGGAGTGTATATTTGAAAGTATCTCTTTAATGCTTAAATTTCGTTTTATCATTGATACGTACGTGTGGGATCCCCATGTCGACTACCTCTGACTTTTTATAAATTTCCACGATCCGCGTGATTCCCGATGACCTGTCACTGTTTGGTGACCTTCACGTAAAGCAAATAGCGTTTCATACATACCGCTTTTTTATAAAGAAAAATAGGCTATTAAAGAAAAAATAGTAAAAGGAAATCAATGCGGTGCATTCCTTTGTTTGTCCACGGAGTGTGCTCGCAAGCGTAATGAGGTAACTGTCGGGGTGAGGGGGGGGGGGGGTATTTCATTTAGCGATGATGGGGTGGGTGAGGGGATAAATTGCTATGAAGAGAGACATTTAGATGCAATGAAGCAAGAATTTTTCTGGGGGAGGGGCTACTACCTTATATAAGCCATATAGGTATGTGCTGCCCCAGAGGGTATGGTTTTGGCACCTTTTTGTTCTGAAAACAGGTATACACTTGGCCCATTTTTTATCGTTTTGATTCCAAATAAATACAATGTAAGAACGAAATAGAAATATGTGAATTTGAAATGCATTAGAAGAATTGCTTTGTTTGCACTCTAATCTAAGAAGTGATGGCATAATTTTAGAGATCTGGTCTGAAAATGTGTGTGGAAAAATGATTATGATATTTTTTGGTCTGAAATAGGGTCAGGATTTAGAGAATCAGGCGGCACAACCCCTTTAAGAATTACCAGGAGTACCATTCCTGGGGCATTTTTAGTAAAATGGGCTTCAAATAACTGACTCAGTCTTAAATGGGCCTTCTAGCTAATCAACATCATCCACAGTTACCACTGAAGAGGGGATCAAAGGGGTTTTTGCATGGTACAGGAGAGTGTTGTTAATTTTTGTAAAAGCTGAAAATATGAAGTTAAAATCCATAAAATACTGTCGTTTAAGTTTAGAAAGGTGAACAACGATTTGAAATTACCGTGATGCCTTATTTGTACTTTTCCAATGTCTGTGAAAAGTGAGTAGAACCCTCCAACCTTTTAATTTACTCCCCCCTTGTTAAATGGTGGGTTAGTAGTAGGGAGTGGGCTATGTACTGTAAATTGAGCTCTTGAATTCCAACTTTAAATGTACAGTTTTCTGAAGTGAGTAATACATACATGTAATTTTATTATCTGTACATGAAACCGTTCACTTCTGTAGGACCACTCATCTTCTTAAGAACAAGGGTCATTACCAAGAATAAGATCATAAAAACAACAGACTCAGTGTGCATGTTGGTCCCTCACCAAGACAGTGAGACCCTTTTGTAAACATCTGTGACTTTGGTTGAATAATTTCAAGACCCAAATAATTAAAATAAGAGCTTGAAGGTCCCCCAATAGGCAACATAAAATGAATCAAAATCTGGTTGTTCAAATTTTGAACAACTGGGGCCTGTTGTTTGACTGTTTCTGTAGGTGGACTCCAGTTCCTTTTAGTATGGATATTATTCCTGGCAATCTGGTCTATACCAGTGATTTTGATAGAGTATTCTGTTGGTCGTTTCACAAGACATGGTCCTGTGAAGTCCTTCCGTTCATTGGTCGGACCCCGGTCATTGTGGTGTGGGGGATGGATGGTTGCTGTTGTTGTTCTCATTGGGTGAGTATCAGTCTCCCAGATAGTTGCATGGTTACTTCCTTTCTAGAAGCATATGAATCTTGGTAACTGCAGATTAAAGCAAAGGAGCAAGGTTGGTATTCCTGTGTAAGACTCTGGGCCATTTCTGTTCCAGAAAAACCGTCCAATTTCAAAGTCATAATGAGAGTTTCAAATTAAAACTACATCTGTATCTAGCCAGATCAGTCAAATCCTAAAATTTAATGATAGTATGCACAAAGGAGATGGTTTTTCAGCAAAAACTCTAGGAGAAAGCCTGCTTTTCAAAATGACTGACCTGGCCAAGGTCCGGCCAGCCTGTTCTGACTTTTGGAAGGCTGATCCTGTTTCCTCTAATGGAAATACATGTAGTATTTGACAATCATTGTCGTCTTTCAAGATTATTTATTCCAGACATTATCAATTGAATTGTTTTAGGTCATACTACTCTGTTGTGGTTGGGTGGTGTTTTTATTATCTATTCCACTCCATCTTCTATCATCTGCCAAACTCAATACAGGAGAGTAGGGATATTTGGAAGGACTTACAGGTAACTTCTGAAATTAATTTTGGTTTCGGATATAGCATGTTGGTATTCAAAGCAGGCGCCGATCAATTAGATGTTTATAATAATATTATAGTGTGAAAGGTTTGAACGCAGGAGTCATTTCAAAAGTAGGTTGAGTTTGATAGTCCGGATGAACATAGTCCTGAATAGGACTGTTGTTGTTGACAGTGGCTGACGTTTTGACAACCTGTGCGGTAGTCATCTTCAGAGTCAAAGTGAGTTGTGTCACATCAGTTGATGGTATTATACTCTGGTTATTGATCTGATTGGTCAATTACGTCGCATTTCGGGTACTTTTAGAAGCTGCTCACTTCATGATTGGGAAGTCACATGTATTCATTGCGTACCTAATTTTTTCTTTAAAGGAACATCATCAATACATTCCAGTCCTGCTCCACCTGTTGACTCTGTTCATCACCAGTATTTCATTAACAAGATCAGTGTCATCAATTGAACGTGTGAACAGCATCATTGTCCCTCTTCTGTTACTTGTATTGGTAGTGTCTTTCTATTGGTCCTTGACTTTGGAATATGCATCTCAAGGAATCTCTTTTCTCTTTTCACCTGACTGGGGTAAGTACAGTAAGTTGTAATGCAGTAGCTTGATGCCAACACTGGTTTCCCTAAGAAAAGAAGTCCCAGGAACAAGCACAGAAATTCCATACTGATGACGTGTCACTACCCAGACCAGTCTGGGTTGTGCTTCTGGTTGGTGGTGCGGTGGAAGAAATTTGTTTCAACCAATCAGATGCACTTCCCATATCTGGGCAGTGATACCTCATCGGTGTAGAATTTCTGCGCTATTTCCTCAGAATTCTGCTTTGATGACGGCTAAATTTGCGAAACCACGATGAAAATCTATGGAACCAAAAAACGTGATCAAAAAGGGCAAATGCACAAGTGTCTTTCTGTCTTTCAAAATAACTTGTCTAATTTCTTGGTGACCTGTTTAGAACTTGGTACAAACTATAAAATAGCTTTACACGAACAGGTTGACGCAATATATAGGACAGGAAAAAGGAGCAAATTTGGAAACCCGAGAAACCATGTTTTTTTTTATGTCAGAGAACGAAACCCGGAAGTTGGAATGTTTTCATCGGTTATTTTTTTCAGAGTGACGGTATACGTACGACCAGGCGCGGTAACGACGTCACTAAAAGTGTAATCTCTGAAACTTTTACAGGGTAATAACTCCAGCATCAAGACGTGTCTATTTGTAAGTAACACTGTTGTTATGATTCTTCAGGTGAACTAAAAAACCTAAGATTGTGGGTCGAAGCAGCTTCTCAAAATGCTTGGGATACAGGTATGAAATAATACGAGGTATTTCGAGGGCCGCACTCATTAAAACCTTTTATTTTTGAATTTCTTTCTTTGATGTTTTTCTAATCCTGCTAGGCGCTGGAGCGGGGTTATTCTTGACCTATGCAACATTTATGACGAGAAGAAATAGCGTGGTCAAAATAGGAACCATTCTCCCAACATGTAATAACTTAATAAGGTAAAGAGAACATTTTTTTCTCGTCTTAACATCGTGAGGAGCGATTGAACACAGGGACGGAACCAAGAATGTTTCGTGGATTTTGAGACACAAGCTGTTTAACTGCTGGTATTACGCTTCCACCCTCCCCTCGGGGTACTCAAAAATGATTTATGCGGGGGGCATAAGCACCATTTTTGAGAGAAAAGGTATCCCTTTCCCGTACCTTCTATTGACAGTTGGTACCCTTTTCACATACCTAGTGTAGAACATTGCATCCCTTTTAACTCCTGTAAACGCAATGTTTTTAAAATATGGATAACTAACTAAACCAGAACGTTTTCTCCACTTTTTTCACAGCCATAAAATGCATCTTTTTATAGCCTTTTGGGGCCATTTTACAGACCGAAACGATAGATTTCCCTATCCTTTCATATACTTCAACTAATGAAACCCCTAAACTTCCTTAAACCTGAAGCCTGAAGAAAGTACCCCTTTCGGGCGGAACCTCCCCGTATAGGCCATCATAGAGAGTACCCCCACCCCCTCGGGATCCTTCCTTACCGTTGTACATTAGTTCCCCCTGGGCATTTCACGTTATGATACTTGTTTCCGGTAAAAAAAAAAATTCAAGCGAAACCCCACTTTTTGCGTTGATATTGTAATGTTTTGGTATGGGAAAAGGGAACTGTTTATACGGGTCAGAAGTTGCGGCGGCCCTGCCAAAATTGGATCTGAATTGAACCTGAAATTGAACCTGTTTAGTGTTAATCAGTGTCAAAGGTTACTGAAAATATTTCAATTTAGTTGAGTTAATAAGTTGAGCAGTAAAGGGGAAATTAACCGTCGAAAAGGTTAATAGAAGTTTGAGACATTCTTCTCTCGTTTTTAAGCAACATTGTACACTGCCTTTCAACGGTCACTCTTTCCGCTTCAATGAAAATAATAGTTAAAAGGTCTTAGGATCGGCTGAGAGCTCCGCATATATCCGCCTTGTGGTAAAGCTGTTGTTATCATTCGAAGCCGTAGAATTAAAGTTATGACTAAACGTTGATTTGTCTTTTTTATGTTGTTGTTTTCTAGCTTAATTTGCGCTATAACATTATATTGCACCGTCTTCTCCACGAAAATACGAGAACGGCAAAGTCAAAGCAAAATAGCAGCTTTACTCAGAGATGATGGATACGCCAATACTGGGCTGACTTTTCTTTGGTAAGCTGTAAGAGCCGAACAGACAGAGAAAACCAGGGGGGCACTCCAGAAAAGTCTGGGAAGAGGTGTGCCTCTAAGGCCTTCAAAACCTGACCCTGTTTAAGACAAAAACCGTTCATTTTGCTGCCCTGTTTAATACAAGAGACCTTATTTTAGGACTGTAATTCGTTTCGTTTGGCATACAGAAGTAAGAAGTTTTTTAAAAAAAAAAAATATAATAAAAAGTTAGATGACAAATGCAGACCTCTCCGCGCTATCCTTTCAAGCTTTTGAAAGGCTTTCGGTCCAAAAAGACAACCTGTTCAAGACGCTAAAACGAGAAACAGTTTCTCGTGGGCGGAGTAGTGGGCAGATTGAGGTACATGTATTTGAGAAAATACTTACAGACTCTCCTCTGCTCTCTTCCCGCCATTTTTCGCTCATTCGCTATTTCACTTCTCGCTCGCTTTTTTGCTCGTCCATACGAGCGAGAGCCTGGCACAGGCACTCAGCACCTTGGAACAGGCTCTCAAAACCACACCCTATTCAGCCGCACATACCCGTTAAGTCCAAATAAGGGAGCGTCACCCACGGTTAGGAAACGTATTGTTTTGTTGGCAGTTTCCGTATCAGCTCGGTAATGGTTTCGTGTATTCTTTCCACTAGGATGCCGGTTCTTTACAAAGAGCTGGGAGTTCCAGGTCGTGTCTTGTCATGTTTATTCTTCCTGTGTTTGGCCTTAGCTGGTGTTAGCTCACTCATAGCTGTGCTAGAGTTACCAGTGCTCACTCTTGAAGAAATGCGAAGTAGGTATTAGCGACTTTTTGGCGACTGCTCGTGTCGCCTGTTTCAGGCTTCGAGATAGTTATGTACAGAGATCGAGTAAACTGATAAGAAAACGTGCTTCATTTCCCGTCGCCGCACAGATCACGCGCGTCCTATTTTCCCCTGGCGTTCTTTCCGTGACATCCCTTCTATCTGAGAGCCTGGCACAAGATACTGCTCGCGAGGAGTAAATCTTAGATCCCCATAAGAAACGTCTTGTCTACAGTGGAAGTACAGTTTTAGCTAGTCTAGCAAGTTTACAAGGACCCTACTACAAACGTTTTTAAACAGGTAATAAGAACCCAAACTGGCAGGATACAACAAGGTTGTCATTTGCCAATGTGACCAAGGATTTGAACTCGGAGCGACCGAGAAACAAATCCAGGTGGTGGTCGGAGCGAAACTCGAACCTAGGACCGCCGTATTCCGAGCCTGACGCGCTGACCATTCGGCTTCGTTGCCTCCTAATGTAACAAGATCAAGAGAGTATAATCCTCTCTTGACTAGACACAAGAAATTTACAAGGGACCAACATGTATTAAGATCGCAATGACATGAACCGAAAGTAAAATCAGCTGAAAATTATCTTGAAGCTGAATGTTTGCCAAATTTCTTTAGAAACTTTCAGATCGTAAATGAATCCATCATGTGACTGAGCCGACCCAAGGTCCAGCTGCATAAAAGTCATACGTAACAGCTACTGTCTGGCGTTACCAAAAAGACATTAACCAGCAAGCAGGCTCATTCGTGCGAGTTCAGGAAAAGTTTTTGCGGCGGAACCTCTAGCACGACCCGGTAAAGCTAATGACGCCTTAATCGTCTCGCCGTTTTGGCCGGCTTTTTCTGGCGGCCCCGCAGCCTCGTACCCAGGCCAGTTCGCGCTATCCGAGTTACCAGAGGAGGCTTGGAACCGAGTGCGATAGTCCTCGGCGAACTTTCCCGACAAGCTTGACAGGTGACGTCGAATCCGAAATCGCCGAGGACGACTGGGAACGAGGCTGGTGGCCCCGGAGCCTAACCTCCTTTGCAGCCGGCCTAAGCATCGTCTAAACTATTAGTATAGTATATACAGGCGGTTCAGACTGTCTGCGCCGCTCTGCGCTGTAGGACGCCGTAGACTGACAGCGCTAAATCTCGTGGATGTGAGCCTGCTAGCAGGCTCTAAAGATTTTGACCGGGCTTTATGTCAGACAGTAGCGGCTATCGTCTATGACGTTTGTACGGCTGCCCATTCCCTCAAACAAGAGAAGGTCGCTGTACCAAGTTACGTCTAGGTGTGACGTTACTGTTTATGCAACTGGTCTCTCAGGCCAGTCACAGAACACAGTCACAGAACACAGTCACAGGCCTGGAATTTTTTTTTTTTTTTTTTTTTTTTTGAGGTTTCGATAAACGCTTACTGTTTCTTTTATTATTCTACGTGCTTCAACAGTTCCCAGGAAGTTTGCTCTACCTCTGGTGTCTATAGGAATGTTCTGTCTCGGTATACCCTCAGCGCTGGATTTGGATTTCTTAGTTAATCAGGTCTGTAGCCACGACATGTTTTTAAGGTAATGTTCACACTATATCCGATAGCTTTTGCACCGGCACGAAAACCACACCGGACTTCTGTTCACAACATAAGAAGGCTGATTTCAGCGCGATTTCTGTAACATAGCGCAGCTGTGCCGCGCAGATCTCCAAAGCTGAGCGTAACATGTCGGATGATGTTCTGTGCCACACTTTAATGTAGTGCGAACCGGTACATTTCTTTTTATGCGAGCTTATGAATCGTGACGTTTTTATTTGTTATCTGACTTTTTATCTGTTGTGTACATTTATCTATTTTGTAGTTAGCGTCTAGTTTTAATGTCAATTTCTTGTGATTATTTTTACTTTTTAGTTCCATCTAATTTTTTGTAAACAGCGCCGTTGAATCTTGTAGAAAAGGCGCTATATAAATGGATTATTATTATTTGGACCATAGCGGAAGTGAATAAGCAGCAAAAGAGGACGGGAATCCACTGAGACGGAAGTAAATGTCCAGGAGTGTGGACTGGGACTGGGAGGACCCAAACCCTCTCGGTCAACCGCTCCGGTTCAATGTTCGATGTGTGTGAACGACTTGTTCCAGTTCAGTGCCGTTGCTGTTCACACTTTGTCGATACTAAAAGCTATTTGGTATTATAGTGTGGACATGACCTTATGCACGTAATATCTTAGTAACAGTCGGACCAAAATACGTCGTCATCTTCGGGTGTGAGTGGAAAGGTGGCTCACCCCAATCTGTTTTCGCTGTGTTATATTATTTTGAACAGATTTCACCTTCAGTAGAGAACCTTTAATTGGGTGTAAACATATAGTACGAAAAAATGAACCTGGAACCTTTTGTGCAAGAACAGCGAAGCCCTTCATTGACCAGTGACGTCATCCGAAATTGTTTTTTTATCAAGAAAGGATCGGAATCAAAAATATTTGTGCCAGACAAACGTGATGTCATAAAACATTTTCACTTGGCTTTGAGCCCATGTTATCATTTTACACTTACGACTAACTATCTCGTAACCGTAACAACTTGAACACAGAAAAAAACTTTGGAGTTGTAGGCAAAAGTAGTTTTGATAAATGGATGATACAAAACATGGTAATTACAGTTCTATAGAAAGGGGCTTTCGCCGTATTTGTTTCTTCCAGGACTTTGTCTGGGCGTTTGGCCAGGTATTGGCTGGAGTAGTCATCATATCTCTACCGATCCGTTATGGTGCGTCGAAGTTTCGTAATGAAATAGTAAACCAGGTATGGATGTTTGGTAGTAATGCTAGGATTTGAGAATAATCAAACTTTTTAATTGCCACGCCGATCAGTAGAGGCTCCGTCTGCAGATAAACTAGTAAGCGTGGGTGGTGTGAGGGGGCGGGGGGGATGGAGAGAGACAAAAGGAAAAAGGCTCTCTCTTTTTCTCTTTCCCATCATCCCCTGCACGCATTCTTTATCTTCATGAAGATCGCGTGTTTTACACTATTTGCACGCTCCAATATAAGTAGCTAATCAGCTTCCAGAATTAAGCACACAGCTTGAAGTTTGAATATTACTTCAGGATAACTTTTTCAATTATGTTAATGTATTCCCACTGTAATGTACTGCTTTTTTTTCAATTCAGTTTGGATTAGAGGACTGGAAACTGCCAAAGATCTGGGTGTACGTTATAAAGTACGTGAGATCACTTAACCAACTTTGCCCTTTGCTAAATAAGGTTCATGCTACTTAAATTTTTCCAATCATTGCTTTTTATAATGAACCGTACAGTCAAACCTCCACAAATAGACTCATCCTCCAAGTTCACTTCAGAGACTATGGTCTCAACGACATAAAAACATGACCCTTGTTACAAATACTGAGCGAAATCTTGCGCGCTGATTAGTCGGTAGCTGTGATCTGTGAGGGTGCAGACCAACTTCGTTCCCAGGTCCTCTCTCTTCCTCCCGAAGAAAGAAGACCGTATAATGACATAAATGGTGGCAAATTCTTTTTTTTTTTTATCTTTTTTTTTCGGTCTCTCGCGCGAGATTTCTCGAGAAACGTCGCCCGGAAATGGACGTCGGAAACTGTCAAGGTTGAAATGGGAAGTAAGCAAGTAGGAAAGAGTAGGCAAAACGTTTACAACCTATCACATAACCCCTACTGTAAATCAAAGGTCTGAAAAACCGGTTGGTTCTTTGAAGGGAACTGCTAATGAACCGCTAATAAAATACAAGGGGCTATGTGTCAATATCGCAGAGGAATTAGTCATATCCTTGCATATATTATCCTGAAACACAATTTATTGTTTACGAATAATTTTTCGTTCAAGTATTGTTAAACACGACGTTATAACTCAATATGAAACAGGATTTTCTTAGTCCTGACTTCGTATAGACAAACTTCCTTATTTTAAGGGAAATATTAAAGATTTCCAAAAGCATTTTTAAAGATTCCAAACCTGAGCTTTGCTTTAATTCCACGTTGCGCTCTTTCATGCAATCACCACTGGCTCACAACCTAAAGGACCAGTTGACTTCTTGTCGTATTTTGCAGCGTTTGTGTCTCATAGTAGCAAATACCTCGTCCACAGTTTTCGTCTCTAATAGTATAGGTGAAACGATCCTCTATATGGAAATTGAAATTGCCGTTCCTGGCTCGTTTTCTTCAACCATTACAACTGTTTCCAAATAGTTTTCTAAAGTTTCAGTTTCAGTTAAACACTGCCGTATAAACTGCCTGATGTAAAAAATCGTGTTCACCGGTAATCAGTCGACGTTGCTCTTAGCGCGATACAGACAACTAATTCTAAATACTGCGACTTTAAAAAAACAAAGGCTCATTTCAAACGTCACATTCCACACGTGCCGAATTTAATGGTAATAAGGAAAATATAGCGTTTAGTCTCGCTCATTTACATCAGATTTGGCATAAGGGAAACGCGACGTTGAAAACGGGTCTAACGTTAATGTTTATGCCACCATGGCACCATGGAATGCTCGCTGAAGGTGAACTGTAGACGCCATATTTTGGGATCTCTTGTGGGATCCTTGGCAATGTAAAGACGAGCCCTTCAACACTTCCACATCGTCTAAAATACACTTCTTTTAAACCCAACCCCCCCCCCCCCCCCACCAACTTTCATAAAAACTAGCAATTAAATACATAGTACCCTTTAAAGGCACTGTTAAATATGTTTCATTTGAATGGTAACACCATGCAAAAAAATGAACCACGTACAAATATATGAACACAGTGAGAGCACCTTCGTTTTTGCTGTTGTTGTCATTTTAAAATCCCATATTGATTATTTACAATCGTCCCCAAAATTTAAATCAGTGTTTACGCAATGTTTGGGGTGTCGGGGGGGACGAAGTGTATTGGGGGATAATGTGGAAGCAGTGAATACCTATTAAACAGTACCAAAGAGACTGAGAATTTAGATTTTTATACTTCTTGAAGTAACAAATTCTAAACAAGATTGCCCCGAGGCTTCCTTTAAAATAATGACCCAGCGCGTAGCGTGAGGTCAATATTTCAAGAGTAAGCTTTATTGCACCTTTTCATCGTTTTAGAAACAGCAAGTCGTTATTGAATTCAGTAAAGTGAGACAGTAGGTCATTATTTTTAATTGTGGCCTCCTATTCTTCCCCAGATACCTTCTCTAGGTTTCTTGAAAATGATAACCTGTTTGAAACAATACAAAGGTGCTTTAAAAACCGAGAAACGAAATTGTGACGCCAATATCGTGAACAATCCAAAAATCGGATCATTCAAGTCCTGTTCACAGTGCCCTATGTTTCTGTGAGATCGTCGTGATATAGCGCGTCTTACCGTTAATTGCGGCCATCTTGATTTTCAAAAGTACCGAGGGGGCGGGGGCGTCGGGGATTATAACCCTCCCAAACCGCCCCCCACCCCCTAAGTAGTTTTGACACTTATCCAAGATGGCAACCCGTAACGCATAGCGCTCGATCTCGACGATCTTACGGGAAAATAGGGGACTGTGAACAGTCTATTCAAGTCATTTTAGCGATTTTCTTTTAACCACTGTCTTCAGTTTTGTCGATCCTACAGTTGCACTAGCACTATTGGTGTCATTTGTCATTGACACCGTAAAGGATGAGAAAAAGAAGTGGTACGAGTTTGGAAGAGAGTCTCTTATGTCATGTCTTGTCGAGGTAAGTCGATAAGTGGTGTTACTGTGGGCTTGGGTTTACTGTGTCTATGCTTTAGTGCCCAGTTGGAAGTTTTACTGTAAATTGTCTGAGACGTGTTTAAAATATAACTTGATACCACAACACATCAATTGAGTTTTATCGTTATTGAATTGAAATTATAACAAATTTTGAAACTGATTGGCTGGCAAAAATCCTTATATTTTTTACTTCGCCCAGTGTGACGGCGAGGTGAGACTACACATGTGGTGAGCACACGGTTTTCAAACCAAACAATTTGGCTATGCCAAAGTTAGTGTCTTGACTAGTGCTGCGCATTTTGTGATGTCTGGAAAAGAGAGCCATGACCGGCCATTCCTGGGGGTATGGGGTTTTGTCCAATTTGAGGTTGCACGCACAACTGGGTCGGTTTTGTGTTCAAATGAACAATGTGACTGTTCTGAAAGCAAGGTTGCGCAAGACACTGGGTCAAAATTTTTCCCCTAAACAGTCCAACAGTGTTATTCCATGAATGAGCCTCATAATGATGTCAATTGTCCAGCTTGAGGATGCGCGCGCCACTTGATCGCTGTCGTGTCCAGTTGCATTGTGGGACTATTCTAGAGGCATTGTCGCTATTACGAGGTTGCGTAAGAAAGTGGGAAAAAAATTTTCTCAAAACAGTCCCACAGTGCAATTCGACGAAACACCGACCCAAACTCACACGCAACCTCAAAACAGCATTCCTTTCTTTTCTCTTGTTTTACAGTGGTTTGTGGTTCTAATACTGTTAGTATTAGCAAATGCGTTGTGGATGCGTTACCGTAAAACTCGAAGAAGAATTCACAGAATCTCCAGCATTCGTGACGCACAGCGTACGCCAACGAGGAACGTCGACGACGCGAATAGATAAATATTCAGTCGATAGATTTATCCACTATAGTTAGAAATTCAATGGACAACTCTTCCGTTAGTGCTTAACATATTCTTCCTATAAAAAAATAGGTAGAAAGTGGATTTTTTTAATTATTAGGTATCACGAATTTCCCTACAGCCGTCTTGCGGAATTTCTTGCTGGATCGACAACCCAGTGTTTTCAAACTCTTTCTACACTATAGCTTCGAAAGCTTTACGTTACATACTCAACTTAATTTAATATTGTCGTATATTAAGCTTGTAGCCAACTGTATTTTTTTTTTGTAGATTAGATTAGATATTTGTATTTAGATTACGATTCGCGAATCGTAGGATAACTCGCCTCAATTTACTCTAGAAGCGCCACTTTGACGATGCTCTTGGAAACCTCTAATTTCACTTGCTCTTCCGGGCGCGAAACTCTTCAGGCGGAAGGGCTTGGCCTTAGTATTAGGTCTGTATTGTCATCATGTAAAATAGTATGTACTCCCTTGAAAATATAATGTATCCTGGTATTAGCAAATTTGCTTTTGTGTTATTATTGCCAGGAATATGAATTAAATATGAATATAAATACGAAACTGAGGTTTTTATTATACTGTAATATTAAACTTGATATTGTTCGAGATAACATCCGAGATAACAGTTGAAGGTTAGATCGTCGTGTCATTGTATTCATCGTCAGTCCCAGTGTAAAATTCTTGAGGCAGTTAAGAAATTGTAGCAAAATAACTTCATTACATAGTCCAAATGGCCTGCACCCTCAGTCCATAATTCTTGTAAGGACCACTTGGACAAACAGCGGCGAGGGAAAGCCGGGTCTTGTCGTAGATCAGGATCAGCAATATAAAATAGCACTTTAAACTGAAGGCAAGGCTGAATGGACAGCTAAGGTTTACAAATTTATTTGCCCAATATTTCGACTAGACAAAACTAGTTATTATCAGGGGCTAGAAAATCTAAATGAGAATAGAATAAACGGTTACAGTATATAAAATAATACAAAAATAAAAAATAAAATGTGATTGGTGGAGCAATACAATAGACAAAAACTTGTATAAAGAGGTTACATAAAAACATGTGCCAATAAAACGAGATAAAATTTAATCGATTGACATATATTTTTATGTAACCTCTTTATTCAAGTTTTTGTCTATTGTATTGCTCCACCAATCACATTTTATTTTTGTATTATTTTATATACTGTAACCGTTTATTCCCTGATTCTCGGCTCACGTTGTTTTTCTAGCTCCTGATAAAGACTGTTTTGTCTAGCCGAAATATTGGGCAAATAAGTTTGTAAACCTTAGCTGTCCGATCACCCTTGCCTTCAATTTTAAACCCTCAGTCCAGCCGGTCCAGGCCCTCGCTGCCCGAGCGAAGGAGCGGTTTCGATGACGTCACGACCCATGCTACGGACCAGGTTTAGCCCACTTTCGATTCAGAATGATACCGAGTCCTAGCATGCAGGCCGCGCGAGAGGAACACGCGAAGGGTGAAGGGGTCTCCTCTCCTTTTCTCCCTTCGCGTGTCCTCGAGATTTCTTCCTTCGCCCTAACAAACCGGCGCGTGCTACGCAGGATAGGCGAGTCCTAGAGGACAAGCGAAAAAACTTATTACACATATGCAATCATTTTGTGTAATAATAAGTGTCCTCGAGGACTCGCTTTCATGCTGAAAAGTGGTATATATTATCTTAAGTTTGGCCATAAAAATAGAAAATAGAGTCGCGTGACCCATCTTGTTGATATATATTTTTTTAATTTATAAAAATACATCTTTTTGCAAATATTGTAACTTTCTAAGATTCAAGCTCATTTTTTGAGCAAATTATGTTACAGAAATAGCAGTTTTACTTTTATGAAACATCTATTTCCTGTAAAGGAATTTAAAATTATCACAATTTTACAAGATGTCTTTCATTTGGATCAACCACTGGAAGACTCTAACTAACGTTGATTTGAAAAACAAACCATAACCATAATACACTGTTAAGTGGGCGTAGAAATTTGGACACGCTGGCGACAAAAGACGTAGCCGTCTACGAAAACGCCTACTACGTGCATTTCTAAACGAAAATTTATCATCTACAAATTGAGCTTAAAATTGCACTGTCGACGAACAACCCGCCTTCATTTTTTTTGTTCAAATCCCTCGTTGTCGCTTCGAAGGTCCTCTGTTAACAAAATCACAATATCTATGACGTGATTTGTCTGATCTACGTCTTTAGAGTTAGAGTTTGTATTTTTTTTTTTTTTCGAGTTCTTTCCTAATGTACATTTATTCCAATATTTCTGGAAAACTTAACGAATTTTTAAACAAAATTCCTCTGATCGCGTTGCAACGCTCCGTAATTCGACGACAGTGAATTGTCAGTACTTTTAAAAATAGGCCTATCCTATACTTTTCACTGCAACATACAGCAGAATTCTTTTTAAGAGGTCTTTTAACAGTAACAAAGTTTAAAAATATTCAGACTAAAAAACATTGAATAATATTGGAAGAATCACGGCTTTATAGAAAAATAATGCTTGGTAACTTTCAATTCTTGTGTGGTCAGCTTATGAGAAAGCCGTGGCCCTGTCTGTTTGGAGTCAACTGAGATGATGAAGTAGATTGGCCCTATTCGACCATCAAATTAAAGCTTTCAATCAGCTTTGTGAGAATTTTCACAAATGGGTGTTTCGAGCGGTATTTCTTCGCTGGGGCAAGGCCAAAAGATTTGGCACAAGACTAGTCATGCTCGTGACGTAAGCCTTCGATGACATAACGAACACGAGGGAGAGTGTTTCATCTGGTATCGAAACACTGAAAAACGAGGTCCTGCCGAGTATTTTTCGACCTTTTTTAATTAATTACAGTAAAACCTTCAGAATGCGAACACCCCAGCTCAAGAGGTTGGCTTACAGGAGGTGAAGATTGCAGTTTTTGTTAAGTCGCTAGGCCATGACTCGAAGTATCTCGATTATAAGATGGGACCGTTTGCAAAGGTTCAGCTTTTCAGCGCTTGGAATAGACTCTTGATGAAACCCTCTAGCTCGTATCTCAGGGAAATAGATTTTCAAGCCATTCAAAGGAAAAAAGAATCTCCAAATTCAGCACTTTGAGTTAATAAAGGAGAAATCTACTCAGTGCTAGATTTTGCAGTTTGGTTTTCACAATGTTCTTTTTGGTTTTTTTCGTTGTGCTTGTTGTACTTAATCGTCTCAGTCAATTCCAAGCTACAGTCTACTTGTTAAATGGCTTCACTTAAGATTTCCTCCTCGAAATTAATCTTCCCCAAATAATTCACCCCACTTAACAATTTTGGGCTTGAACATTCAAAATCTTTCTTCTACAACTTCCACTCTTTTTGCTAAAACTTTCACCCTCTACTTTTGTACAAATAAAACCTAACTGAAACTAAAATACGCCCAAACATCTCCCAAGCGAAAGGTAACTTATTTGCCACAGAAACAATGGCATAGATTTAAAACCTACCAATTTCTTAAACTCTTCAATTTACAAATAAATTAAAGTTCTAAATGTTTTCAACAAAATCAAGAAAACGGATTTACTGATGCAATTATAATTTTGTTTGATTAGGGACAGAAGCACCAAAATTATTTGATAAAAAGGCGTTCTGGAGATAAATATGATTTTAAAATGTAAAAATACCACCAGGTCAAATTTCATCTCAGTTAAGAAAAGTTGCGGATATAATAAGCTTATTATTAAAAAAAGTATGTCGAAATAAAAAAAATAAGAATTTTTCTTGTTTTGCAGCTTTAAACAATCTGGTGAAAGTATGAAGTTTAGAAAAATAGCTCACAACTGCAAGAAATGCAGGTTTTTTCTGTTACCTTTGAAAATTGCGAAGAAGACGTCACGAGTTTGCGTGATAATGGTTGCGTGACAATTGATGCGTGACCGCATGAGAAGACAAAGGATTTATGTGGAAGATTTGTGACTCTCTTCTATGCTTTATAGACGTCAATGGGAGAGAACCCTGACAAAGCTTGCTGGAAAAACTCCTGTTTTTCCTGGATGCCCTTCAATCTCCCCCAGCTACGAAGAAAACAAAGAGTAATCTTCGATCACAATAGGCACTTGACAGCTTAACAGTCACGTGGGATAACAGCTTGTATGGAACGCAGTGGGTTCTCTATTGTGCCCCCTTCACAAATAAGCCCTCTCTTTCTCTAAAAAGCTCTTCCCCCCTTTCCAGGGAAAGAAAGCTATCAAGCCTCCACTCCCTCCTCTCTTTTAATCTCCTTCCTCCTTATTCTTCACCAACCTCGTTCCCAGGTTCTCTCTCCTATCCATAGGGACGGGTAGGCGGGTAGGAGAGAACCGTGGGAACGAGGTTGATTCTTCACTACCAAATTAATAAACGATGGACTGATCCGGTATGGTTTATTCATATGCTGAAAGTTCGGATCATTGGCTGCAAGACCTCTAACGTCCTCGTCTTTTGGGAGAATTGATACCATCTTCTGGTTGTTTGAAAAAGCATTATGGTGCCCCATTTCATTAAATTAAGCCCCCCCTCTCTATTAACCCCTCCCCCCTCCAACCAAACGAGCTTCAAAGAAACAGGCTCCTTAAAAAAGGATTTACGGTACATCATTTCAAAAGTTCATTTCCTTTCCTGCAAGATTTAACTGAGTCGTTAGCTCTACAGCGAGATGATTTTATAACACGCGACTTCAAAGGGCTCATTGTATGTAAAGCAATTGCATTACTACCGTCTTTCATAGCCTGGGCCCTGGCTCCGCAATGAAGGAAAAGGGTAAAAAACGGGGTCTTATAGGAAAAATATCGGCGAGCGAAGCGAGCCTTGCGGTGGCCTGGGGGGGAGGCAAGTGCAGCAGAGCCTCCGCCACACGGTTTTTTTTTGTTTTTGCCACGCAGGTTTTTTTCCCTTTTTCCCCCAATGCGGAGCCTGGTCCCAGGCTACGTAATTAAATAACACGAGGACGCGTAACATGCATGAGCTATTTGACAATTATGTTATCCCTGAGGATCGAAACGCTTACTGAAACGGTAGTCTTTCGATCTTTAATATCCTCTGGTGTTACTGTAAAGGAAACATGGCGGAAGAAAACGCCTGCAATGCAGGATATCTGAAGAACTGATACTTACCCACCACTCGGCATCCTCCCCCTCGCCCTTGACCAATATTATGTCTCCTTCCATGAAGGTGAGTTCGTCGTCATTATCGGCTTCACAGTCGTAAAGCGCTTGCACTCGTTGCGGAAGGCCCGAAGGAGTCTAAACAGACAACAGGAAAGAATAATGTGATCCTTGAAGTTTACATATGACAGCCGGCAGTTTGTATCGCAAAAATACACACTCACTTACGCGCTCGAAGCCCTTTGCCTAGAGAAGCTTATCGCATTGAAGCGGAGCCAAGATTATTTTCCACTTTTGGACATTTTTAGGGTAGAATTTACTTGAATTTGCCCTTTAAGCTTCCATATCTGAACAAAGATTTTGCGCTTATCTCAGCTTAGAACAACCCGGCACAGGGTCCATAGGAGTTCAGTTGGAACATATGAACACATTATTAACGTCTTACCGGGTAAAATATAAATCATCGTTGATAAACCCAAATAATAAGCCCAATAGGATCTTAATCGATGCATTTCAAACAGATCTCCTATCAAAATAAACTGCCGTTTTGAATATAAATTTAACCAAAAGCCATTTCTTTGTGGGAGGCAATACCGTTACCCGAAGCCAATCTTGCAGGTATACACCAAATTAAATAGCCCACGTTCGATATAATAAAATTCTAATACGACTCCGAGGCTTTAGGGACAAAAATTGCAATTTTTTCACGACTCCATTGTCTCGCAATTCCCAGAGGAGACTTGAGCGCAAAGAAGGCCAAACGAAATTTAGAAAAATGACCAGAAAGCCTCAAAATTATATTAGAATTTATAAAATATATCGAAGGTGGGCTATCAAGGTTGTTTCGGCGTGGCATGTTTCATGTTTCATGGCCCGCGGTGCATTATGGGAGCAAGTTTAGTAAATTATGTGCCCACGACGAGCCTAGAAACCTAGAATGCAGCAAACGTTGCAGACGCTACTACGCTGTGTGAGTAGAACGTTAACACAAACTATTTCAAAACACTGAATCCTCGGCTTTTTAAGACAGTGATTTGAGTTTAGGTTTTTCTCTGTGGTAATATGCTAAAATCGAAAATTTTTAACAAGTTTGCATCATGCACTATGTTTCGCGGAAGCAACCTTAATTGAAATAGGTGCATATGTTGCGTAACGGAAATGTTGGAATAGCTGTTGTGTATGGTTTTTAATACAGTTTTGGATGTTCCAATGACAAACTGAACTCCTCTGGGTCCTGTGGTTCAGGAAACCTTGTAATGACCAGACAACCTAAAAGAGTATTGTAAAAAAACTACACCACGATACTCACCGACAGGGTTCTGTGTGATCTTGGCGGAAGATCTGGAATGGGACTCTCTGGAACGGTGACGCTTTCTTTTTCTTCAGCGGGTATTTGACCTTGATTACTATTTTCGCTTTCTGTGTTTACCACAATACAAATATAAAACATCACGTGAGTGTATATTTCCATAAGAATCCAATAAATATGGATTAAGCAATTTCGGTTTTGTCTTTGTTGAGCTCCAAAATTAGAGGTCTTAGAGTCATACCAGCTAAATTCAAGATATCACGAAGTATAGAACGTTTTGACATGACGTCAAGGCCGCCATATTGGTGTTCAAAACATTGAAACAGCGGCCATGTTGGTGTACCAAAAAAATCCTGTGGGATTGAACACTTCTGTTTTACTCAAGGAAAACTTTCTTTGTTCCAAGCAATACGACAGCTGCTGACCAAGTGAATGAATATGATCCAATACAGCCAAAATGCTTAAAAAGCTTGACAAAAGATTCACACCCACCACCACCATAAGCACGTGTACTAGCGTTTAACGCACTACTCTATCCCACTTATTTCAAGTTTCGCGGCAAAAAGCACCGGTTGTCAGTCTATTTTCCTGCGCTTGGCAGAAATTTCACGATTTTCCCGCGCTTATTCCCTCCCTAGCACGCTCTCCCAAGCTTCACATAAATTACTATCTTCAACGCGTGACGACAGCAAAGGTCTGTCTGCGCTTGGCCCTGTTGAGCATGCCTTCCACCGCTCGTTATGGTTTATTCCATATGGATTCGCTTTTGTGTCTAGTGGCCGTTAGAGGTCGCTTTTTGTCTGTCAAAATAATCCGGTTAAAGGACTTAATTTCCGCATTTCATAACGGCGTGACTAATGCAACGAGTGCTCTAAAGCACACATGCTTAAGGGGGAATTTAAACTCATTTGTCTACCTACCAAAGAACGGCGTTTTGCTGGATAATTCTGATCCCGATCGTCGAGGTGGAGGAGGGCGAGGTAGAGTGGCGAACCTGCCGGCAAAACACACACAATTCAATAACAGAAGACAATTCAGTGAATAAATATCAAGTACAGTATCACTTAATAATTCACTGCTGACCTTGGTGTTAAATCTTCTTTGGCTACAAGTGAAGGAGATGACGTCACTCGGACTGACCCATGTTTAATGGGCCTCGGAGGAGGTAGGGGAAGATTATCTGTTACGTCTCTGCCTTCAGCGTCTGCAGGATCGGAAAGCTTTTTCTCCACAGGAAGCTTCAGAACTGATCCCGGACCAGACGCGATTTCCTCACCAAAGGGGGATCTTCCTTCGGATTTTGACCTCCGGTGCATGGGAAGCGGGGGAGCGGCGGGCTTTGTGTCCCCTATTCTCTTAGGGGCGGGAGGAATAGGTGGAGCTCGCCGACTGACAACCTCAGGGGAAGGCCGCGTTCGGAGTTCCGGGGGAGAAGCTTTGACGGCTGACCCTGTATCGTCGAACTTTGGCTTGGCAGGTAGAGGGGGAAGGGGGATATCGACGCCGAAACGTTTATCTCGCTCTCGACTGACAGAGGAGCAGCGGACTGGGGGAACAGGGGGTGGGGAATCGGATAAATCACCTGCATCATCAGCACTGAAAATAAAAACAGAGTAAGTTGTAAGAGGTTTACTTTATAAAGGGAATTTGTGACAGGTGGCCACTTTCGGGAGCAAGCAACTTCCGCACTAAGCATATTCTTCCGGCCTTTCCCAGTATATTTAACACAATTTTAGAACACCTAAAAAATGAAAACTCCAACACATATGATTAGGCAGCGTAGCGCAATACCGTATTTATTCGATTAAGCGCCCTGGGCGCTTATTAAATTTTTGGACCTTGAGAGTGGGCGCTTATTCGAGGTGGGCGCTTATTCGAGGCTGGGCGCTTATTAAATTTTCACCATTTTCAACAAGTGTAGTATGTATATTTTGCAAGAAAGCAGTAAATGGTAATAACAAAACGCGAAGATGTAACAAAGCAACGTTTCTGCAAAACACTCTTAAGAAAACTCCGTCTTCGGGGAAGTCTCAAATTAGTACTTATTCCTTTTTTTGGGTGGTAGCGGGAAGGGAGTGGGCGCTTATTTGAGTTTGAGTGGGAGTGGGAGGGATGTGGGATGGGGTGGGGTGGGGGTGAGCGCTAATTCGAGGTTGGGCGCTTATTCGAATAAATACGGTATATGAAAAACTAAAGGCCTTTAAAACGTTAATAAAGTCATTTTCCGACCTTTTTTGGCTGACTGGTACGTTATTTCAAGTTCGCGACAAAATCGATCAAGAAATAGACTGGTCGGTGAAAACTGTGTGACATGAATACAGTAGAATAGACCGTTTCCCAGTTACTTCAAGCCTCTGTTTCAAAGCGAGGCTGAGTGAGGTTGATATGAAAATGGTTTTTTCATTGTCATGCAAATAAATCTGACTTTCATAAGAAAGGTTTTGCAGTTAGCCCCATTTAGAAAGTGAGAGTTTTTGGAACTCGGAAATGGCTTTTGTTCACTGCTGGTTATGAGCTCCTGATAACGATGATTTGGTCTTCCTATGAAAAAAAACCTGACTGAAGTATCGACAGTGGCTAACTGTTTCAATCTTTAAACATAACACCTTTAACCGAGCAAAAACGTTCCTTCATTGAATGCTCCACTTCTAAAAAAACTTACGTTTTCGTTTTAGGTCCGTGACCAAAGGTACTTGCCATAGAATTAAACGCGCTCTCCGGGTTTGTTGAGGGAACGAACATACTCGCTCGCACATTAACAGCGACTGTTTCTCCTGAAGGGGGAACGGGTGCCCTCCGTCTTACGAGAGGCGAACCCCCGGAAAGTTTATCTTTCGAAGGTGTGTCGAGTGAAAGACCTGATACCAGGGGGCTCATTCCTGGATGCCCCGGAATTCCTTTCAAGAACCCCGTCCCCGGCAGGATCATTTGACTGACAGGTCGGGTTGGTAAGTGACGCCGATGGCGCGGAGGAGTGGGAGGACTGGACTGAACCTGATAAAATAAAAAAATCGCTTGTTACCAAAACATCTGCATGAACATAAAGTGGATCTATTGAAAATTTTTCACTGAAAGAATTCCTTGCGGATTGGCCAAAGGGACTCGCACAATATGTTCGCTATAACGAGGTTTCGTTATAGCGAGGTTTTTTCCATATATTTCACCGTTACTGGGCTGAAGAATATCGCTCGTTTAAACCGAGGATTTCGGCATATAGAAGTTCGTTAAATCCACGTTCCACTAAAGATCGTTTTCACATGACGTCACGGCGGCCATATTTGTGTAAAAAAATAACAATGAAACGGTGGCCACGTTGGTTTACCATATGGGTCCTGCAGGTATTGAACTATTTTCTCATGTAAAATTTTCTTTTGTTACAAGAAATTTACAAAGTTGCAGACCACGTGAGTGAAAACGATCTATACGGATATAAACCTGTTTTAAGTCACGTAACAGGCAGCTATGTCAATTAATTGGAACAAAAGAATGCGTTTAAATACAGTGAACACCAGCATATAAGAACAAATGGATTAAGAACACCAGGCTGAAATTTGGCCAATAAAGCACCATTTTTATAAGGACAAGATCAGCCTGAAAATTGTAACACGTTCCTATAAAATGGTAAAAGTGTCGTAATTACAAAACATGTAAATTTATGTTTGCTGTCAGATAACTTCATTTGTTAATATAATCAAATTACAGAATAATTATTTATTTTATTTTCCTAAAATATGCTAAATATACCTCTAGCAACATGTTTTGGATAGTATTACCAAAGAAAAATTTAAGAACATTTTAAGAACATTTTGAGGCTGATTTGTCATTAAGCACCCGATAAATAAGAACTCAATCAGCCTGACCTTCGAAATCGTGTGTTCTTATATGCGGGTGTTTAGTGTATCAAAAGAGTTCAACTCCCACAGGACTGGTTTGGGACACCAAAATGGCCACCAACATTGCAGACGTGATGTCATGCGTCAAGGGTCTGTAGCCTTTCTAGCACCTCGTATCTGATAAAAGTGCTTCACTTTTTACCTTTGGCTCAGTGTTTGAGTCATTCAAAGTCTCCTCGTCACTAAATTCAGGTTTGATATCCATTAAATCTAAGGGATTATCGTAAATTCCATCAGCCTGAAAAACAAAGAAATCGCAATTAATCACCGTAATAGGTGCTCAGTACTCCTCAAAAAGCCACCAACTAAGGTAACGCGCTGACAGGCCATTTCCAGGTTGCCCGAAGCCTCTTGTTTCAAAGCGAAGCTAAGTGCAAAACCACTGAGGCAAATATGAAGATGAATTTTTCATACTCATGCAAATAAAACTCATTTTCACAAGAGAGTTTATGCACTTAGCCTCGCTATGAAAGCAAGAATTTTTGGAACTCGAAAGTGGCCTATTCATTCCATGAAATTTTCATTTTTCTCTAGTTCTGTTCTTTGAATACTTCATGAAAAACTCTTACTTCGTTCAGACCCCAGTCTATCTTGACATTCTCACAATGTCCCAGTTTATCTGAAGCACTCTGTTTTAACTGAAAAATAAAAAGGACAGGATTATTAGCACCTACAGTCGAACCCCTAGGTAAATTCGACGTGTTTTAAATATGAAGCCCCGTGCAAACGGACGCAACATGCTGCGGCCGTTTGCACACCCTGTTGCATGTTGTTTCGTGTTGTTGGGAGATGCAAAGGTTGAAGCCGATCAAACTTTAAGCTACGTGTAAAAGGACGCAACAACTCCCAACAATGTTGGAAGTTGCCTGGCCAACATGGTTACGTCCGCTTCTACGAGGCTTACGAGGTTTACGTAGGCACCGTAATTCAATGCAGCAAGTAGGTGCATTAATTTAGTAAATGCGTTATACGAAAGGCTCGCGGGTTCAGCTCTCAAGGGGGAACGCCTATGATGGTCTTGAGTAAAGCTGAATTACAACTTATGACCACTCGCTAATAAAAATCCTCTCCAACTTACCAGTTCAATAGACTCTGCGTGCCCTGTCCCTTTAGCAATGTCCATGGGTGTTTTCCCTTCTTTATTTTCTGCCAAAAATGTAAACAATACGGTGTATTTAGGCAAATTTGGAAAGTGGAAACTAAGACATCAAAAAGGACAATAGCAATAAAAGTAGAACTACGAACCAACCAAAATGCAAATACGTGTGCCGAAAACGCGTGGGAAAATAAAACAAGCAAGTTTCTCATGAGCACGCGCAAGAAAGCATGGGATGCTGCCACTGGCGGGAAACGTAGGGTTGGTATTAAGCGCGGGAAAAAAAAAGCGTGGTGTGGACCGTGCGAAAAGATGGAGCCGTTGCCACCGTTGCCAGCGGGTGTCAAAGACAGACAAAAAGGAATTGGTAGAGAGCAAACTATCTGGTAGCACTTGCTAAGGATGGAACACAAACGGCTGGCGTAATTGGCTACAGAGGTTAGAGGTGAGGTGTTGTCGGGCGCGCAGAATAATGAAAACGCTGTCAGTGAAATGAGAACATGAGGTTGTTGTCAATGTAGCACGCTGATAACTGTTCAGGCCAGGAAACGGCTGAGAAGCCAGACGTTGACTCTTTTGATAAAGACAAATAGTAAAATAAAACTGATAAGAAATATGGACCTTAATTGAACTTACCTACACCAAGGCTTTCTGTGCCGCCAGCTCTTATCAAGACCCTCATGCATTCCGTTTTACTAGAGAGAGAGGCCACGTGAAGCGCTGTGTTGCCATCCTCGTCTTCTACGTTTACATTATTACTACAAGAGTATAAGAAATGGAAAACTCAAGATCTTTGTTTTACTCCATCCTATAGATAATACATTAGTTGTACGATATCAGTTAGTACAAGGTTGATTAAACTACGTGTTCCTTTTTAAAAAATAATAAAGAAAGTTAGAATGGAGAAGGGCACATTATAGAAAACTAATTATGGCCCTTTAACAGGATTGACTTTATTCTAATATAGCTTTGTAATTCATTAAAACACAAACACGCACGCACGCACACAACACGAGAAACTAAATTATTTAAACACACAAAAAAGGAAACAAATAACACAACTATCCAGCTTCAAAAGACGCGGCCATCATCATCGCTGACCGCTGACCAGATCAAGATCCTTGTGCTTGCTCTGTTAATTGCGACGCTGTTTTCCAGCCAAACACCCACTTACAAACGTAACTAAATGCGGCAGATCGTCTAGAGACTGAAAAGTTATGACTATGTACCAAATGAATAGTACATGACCATCTCAAAGTACCGTCTAAGAGGTTTTATTTGGATAGTCACCCAAAAGGATTTTGTCTTTAGAATCAAGAGATCCACCTTACAAACCTCCTTCATTAACTCTGTGAGGTTAAGTCAGAGTAAATTATGGAGGTCAAGTCTCCTTTTTAATATTTTAAGATGGCTCAACTACCAATGTTGGTGAATACATGGAACTCTGAAACCCCGATTTATTACAATATAGTTTACTTGGGTATTACATATATGACAGAAGTCCCTTAAATTTACAAAATAAAAACATTAATACTGACTTACCAATTTTGTGCTAAGAAATCGACGATATGAAGGGATGTCAAGTCCTCCTGTTCAACAGCTACATGAAGAGCTGTGGCATTTTTCGGCTAGCCAGGACAAAAAAAATTAAATGTAATGAAGTTAGTGTTGTAGTTTCTTGTTATTGCGGACGGGTGCAATCACAAAATTACGTCATACAAAAGATTGAAAAGAAACGGAACGATACGCACACCACAACGCAATGGTTTACGGCCGCTTCGCTGCATAATGAAGTTGTTTCACTACAAAGTCGTTCGCTGCAAGTCCTTTCGTTGCAAAGGCGTTACGCCGTAAGTTGTTTCGCTGCATCATAAAGTCGCTAACCTACAATAGCTTTCGCGACACTAAGAAACACCCAGACCGTAAGAAGGCATACATAGCAAGCACAGAAAGGTACACTTTATTCAAAATGGAGGCAATTTTGCTTTTCTTTTATATTTTTGTTAATTTGCCCTCATTGCCTCAGTTGCACCTGCAGAATTCAAAATTGCTTTTACGGCCTTGAAAGGGGGAATTGAGGGGGAATTGTCAGAAGGACAAAAAAATGACTTTTGCCACCATTTTGGAAAAATCCTGGGAAGACGATAGGAAGACAAGCAACCGACCCCTAGCGCGTGCGGAGATGCCTGAAACCGCTGCCAAACGATCGCGTCTACGTGATACCAGTGATACTGGTATAGGTTTTCCAGAACGTTCCCTGTAGTTACGTTACACGTATTTAAGACTTACATGACCAGGAAGCCGTGTACAGAGCTCTACTCCTTCAGCAAACGCTTGTAAAACCGCTAAGATGTCCTTAGATTTGACAGCTTGGTGAAGCTCCTGTCAAAAACAAAGGAGGCTATAAATAAGTTTGTGAAGCAGCAATTTATCCGATCAAAACATGAAGTTTCTATGTAAAGATAGCACCAAACGTGGAAGGAACTCTTTCTCGGAGAATAACAACACGTAACAAACGCACCTGAAGTATTTTTTCCTCGTTGTCCCCTGATTTTATTGCGTATTTATGTTGAATGTATTTCGCTCGAATAAATTCTTTCCTTTCATCCCTGAAAAAGAAATTATGAGGTCTTGGTAAACATCACACAAAGCTGAGTGCTGTTGGTATTTTTGTTCAAAACCAAAGGGAAATAAATAACTCACATGTTACTTGAAGATGTTGGTTTTTCGTTGTAGTCTAAAGTGGCCTCCATGATTTCATTAAATCCGCCGTTTCCAACTGCTTTCGCTTGCTGTTAATACAAGAAAGCAAAAAAAAAATCTGTTTCAAGTATTCTATAACTTCTATAACTCTATTCTATAACTAAGGAACTTTAAACAAAAAAGGTGAGCAAAAGACTACTTTCTACTTTCTCTTTTATCTCTTTTCAAATTGAGCTCTAACCTACCCGTTCGTATCAAATGACATTCCACCCGCAAATTTAACAGATTTTGCCTGCCTCGCTTTGCTATAGAGAAGTAGGGCAACTTGCAAAATTCCAAAATAACGCCTTTCTAGGCCCTCTTCCCAACCTCACTTCCTACCTATCACAGGTTATCTCAAGGAGTGAGTCGCCGGTACCCTCACTGGTACCAACATTTATACACCTGGGTGGAGACAGACAATGTGGAACAAAGTTTCTGTATAGAGCGGTTTTCACTTGACTGTCGAAAGGGATTGGTTTTGGTTTTGGTTTTGGTTTTACTACGCCCTTTGGTTGGCTAGTGTATTTACTTTGGTTTTGGTTTTACGACAGTCAAGTGAAAACCGCTCTATAGCTAAGACAAGGTAAAGGTTTCAAAACCGAACGCCTCCGAGTTGTGAAGTCCAACGCGTTCACTACAAGACAACCACATCTCCAAACCACACAACGCTGGCCATAAACTTACTAGTAGTTCAACAGTGCCGAGTTTGTCCAGCTCAATGGATCGTATTCTAGAGATGTGTACTCCCATATCTCGGTGAATCCCTGAACACTCTATACACAGCAACACCCCGAGATTAGTGGCCAGCCACGTGGGATCTGTCAACAGGGAAAGTAAGTACCGTCTGTGAGAAACTTCAATACTCTCATTTTAAGCAACATTTCAAGAACATGGACCCTTTTTCACGGATTCATACGCCACTTCCACATGTCCCATAGTGCACCTTATTTGCCCCCCAGAATTGTGCATAAGGATTGTTTTCAATTTTTCTTGGGACGGCTGCTAGTAATATCCAGGAGAAATGAAAAACAAAGGTTATGCAAAATTTTGGGGGGGGGGCAAATACGGTGCATTATGGGAAATGTGAAAGTGGCGTATCCACAATAGGGACACCTCTCTATCGGCTTTGTTGACTTTACGCGCGCGACTGGGTCGAAGTTTCGTCGAATAGGACAATTGCACGATGAAGACATTTGACTACAACTACCAGAATTCATTTCGGTTTTGCTCTGTTATTTAAATTTGTCAATCCCGCTGAGGATTAAAGAACAATAGCCTTAATTTGCCCAAGAAAACAAGAAATTCAAGGATTCTGGTAGTTGTAGTAAAATGACGTCATCGTGCAATTGTCCTATTGCACTGTGCGACTTCTTTTTAGCACGCTATCGCTTATTTCATTGGCTATTTAACAATTATTCCATGAGTGCGCGTACTGCCGAGTTGACTTTAATCATCTCGTATCTAACAAGCGCGAGTGGAATAATTGTTTTATTTAAAACGCTCACAAAAAAATCGAGAATTCTTACCAACTTTATTTGTAAAAACAACCGATTTTCAGCTTGTTCTTAATTTTGAGCAGACGCGTACAGTAACCATTATTTGGAGAGCATGGTATAATGGCTCATATACCATGATGGCTAAGCCAATCAGAGCTCTAGAATTGCATTATCCAATGATTCACTTTTTAATAATAATTTTAAATAATGATATAATTTATGAGGTTGCACAGCGTAATTCAATTAAAAATTACAGCCGTTTTAGTTAATTTCTTACCTTTCCCAGAACAGTCTGCACAAGTGTCATTTCCTGGCAAACGCCGCACTTGGGACACAATACTCTGCCTTAGCTGACAATAGGACGACATACAGATGTAAAAGGTCTGACCGTGCAATTACTTAAAATTCTACCAAGTTCTCGCGGGCAGCAAGCGAGCAGAGATGATTGGAGCCGAGTGGACCCTGGGAAGGAGGATGGTAGAAAGAACCTTTCCTCCGTTTGGTTTCCATCTCAAATCTTTCGTCAACCTGCTAACAGAGCCTTTCATTCACTTGCTCGATTAGGTGTAATCGAGAAAGACCCTGCATGAATTGAGTAATATCTTTGTTGAGCATGCGCTACATGTCGCCAGGAAACAGTTTCAAAATCAGACCTTAGGTGATGTTACACGGGACGATTCGCAACGACGATTTTAAGCGCAACACAGCGTTGCAATGTTGGAACAATGTTGTAATCATTCGAAATAATGTCGCAACAATGTTACAGCGCCGTGTTGCGCTAAAAATCGTTGTTGCGCATCGTCTCGTGTAACATCACCTTTAAAGCCGTACGTTTGGTTTAGCGGGCTCAATGATGATAATCGTTTATCAACAAATGAATGCTCCCACGCGAAAAACCAGTTTGACAAGAAAAAACAAGATTAAGTTCGGACTGCAGCGACTTCAAAGGATTGACGAGATTCAGCTACAGCCTCCTTTTCTATTCCTCGATCTCGAAGAAGACAAAAGAAGGCTCTGCTCGCAGGCTGATCGGACCATGTCATGCTATTTCCCATTTTTTGAAAAGCTCAAATGTCTTCGCATTAACTGAATTCCAAACATAATGGTCCAGTCTTGTTATTTAGGACTATGTTTAGGTATTAAAGCTGTTTTCTGTCGTCTATAACAACGGATGGCAAGGATGGACATGGATTGAAACTTGAAAAAGCTGGGCAGACTTTTTCAAGTTTGAATGCTATGACAGCAAAAATCACCAAAAGTTAATATGGTTTGTGCTTTCTAACTATAAAATCTGTTTGATATCTTCTTCATATCTCTGAAAGAGCATTTTGTGTGTGGGATAAAGGCACTCAGTAAAAACTTCAGCACAGAATTGAGCTAAAACAACAATATCCTCGAGACATAGCTCCTTAAAGACTAGCTGTCTTCCTTTAATTGTGATCAACTTATCAGCGCTACACCGTTCCTAACCATGTTTTGTTCCTTTAATGTAACTTGACAAATTATCAAAAATGGAACCAAATCAGAAATGTTTCTTAGCAAAAAACAGTCATTACCTCTTTCAGGTTGCTAACCACAGAGCAGTTCTCTTCTGACTGAAAAACGAAAAACAATAGCGAACGTGAAGCAGTCGATTCATTTCTAGCACCAAAGATATTGTTCAATCGAAAAGATTTGTTGGGTGGAGTTGAATTACGTCTTTTATTACTAAAACAACAGAGACGTGTACCTCGGCTTTGTCACTGTCACCGAACGCCTTCTCCAACGCTTCGGTCCGACTGTTGTTTAGAACATGTACCCAGCTGGAAATCATGAACGCAGAAATAAATTAGTTTAATATGAAAACCAACCATCAGTCAGTTAACCTGTTTGTTTAGCAACAACGTAATCCACTTACGCCTCCAAATCGGCTTCATTATCAGCTTGAAATAAATACGTCCTATTGTCTGCAAAAAAAATCAGAATCGTAAAACCTTTCAGAGGCGGATCAAGGGGGAGGGTGCAGGGGGTGCGCACCCCCCCCCCCGCCCACACCCCATGAGAAGACCTGCGGCTTTCTAATACAACTGATATTCTGTAGTAAAACTTTAGTTTACGTCACCAGTCAGTTACGCAATTCCTTAGTGGTGCACCTCCCCTTCCCCCTAAGAAAAATCCTGGACCCGCCCCTGCCTTTGTATTGCCATCATATATTTGGCCAGCCTGCCTCAATTTAGCAGGATGGGTTAATTAGCGGGTAACACAATCAATCGAGCAATCAATCAATCAAAGTGTTAAATTGTAGGCCCCTGGGCATGCCAATTCATTAAATTAACCTCACCTGGCATTAGTTCATGTTTTGCCCATTAATGGTTAATAATGAATAAAATGGATACGACACAAATTCGCAAATTTCATATCTTTAAAAAATGGTACTTGGCGAAAATACTGGGTTCCTGAGAATAACTATACCATAGGATTCAGTCTAAAGGATTAAAAATAAGTCAGGACTAATGAATATGTCTCCAAAAATAGGTCTGGAAGGGATGAGGTTGAAAGTTCGACAAAATGTTTTTTCTTAGATACTATCAGAAGAAGAGCAAATAATGTTATGAAAGATTGAAAACCTACGTGATACAATGTTAAAAGTATGTTTCTTTCCATCCTCTTCCTACAAAAAATAAGAGTTTTATCTCGGTTACCATAAAAATTGGACAATAATCTCCGGAGCTTATATCCGTCAAAGGGTCTTCTTTATGAGATTTATATTTTAAGGGGCTACAGTATTTACACTAAATAATGCTGGAGCATTGACTAAACAACACAACAGCATAAAAAACATTTAAAAAATGAACACCGTATTAACCATGAATGGCAGCACAATAACTAACCATCAACGTGTTCGCAGAATCGAGAAATACCCCGTTTGTACGGTGGATGCTTGATCATTGAACCTTAACATATGAAAATGCACATCTGGGCTTGTCTCATAATGTTCCGGTATGGTACATGTAAGGCAGTTTAGCTATGTATATTGGGGCAATTCCCAAGTATAAACCCCTGGGAATTTCATACGGAGGGAGGCTCATTTCAGAGTTTTGGGAAAGGGACACAATATGCTTATTCTATTTAAAAACTCAGCTTGCCGGATATACACTTACTTTTACTTGACAAACAAGAAGATTAAGAGTTTGGGTTGGTCGACTTGACTACAAAAACAAAGCACATTTAGGAAGTTAGACCGCGGCCAGAATCCTGACTTACAAACGAAATATGAGCAGGGTATTTGTATGGGCGTTTACAATGGCCAGCGGAAGGCTAGCCGTTGTAAAACCCATACTTTATTGTACTCGTGAAATGAGTATAGCGATTGGTACGTAAAGTTAATGAATGCTAAACAGTTATTGGACGAGTTTTTTTACCGAGACCTTGATTTTTCCGGTTATCACAAAAAACCGAATCTAATAATTGCTTTTAATTTTTGGTGTTTTCAATTTTCTTAACACACGATGCACTGAACAGAGCTGGACGTCATTGCTCTTTGAAATCATGTACTACGCGTGCAACCTACAGACTAGTAGACTGCGGTGATTTCCAAAAATTAGCCAATGAGAATACAGATAGATGAGTTCAAAGTATACAAATGATACCTCAACACAGGTGTACCTGTGTCTCAAATACTACCTTTTGATTTGTCATAACCATAATAGATAATTACTGCTTTTACAACAAAGACGTTTCTGGGTTAATCACACAAGCAAACCTATCAAAAATACTTGCAAAATCTTGCTATTTATCGGCGAAAATTCCTACCGGTGAGTGAGCTAATGTAAACATTCCTTCTTTGGCTATGCAATACCTCTTTTGCCAAACTTTTCGAAAACTGAAATACAAAGATACAAAGAAAATAATATTATTAAGAAGGTGACACATCAAAATCTAAAATGGACAAAAAAAAAACAAAGTCTTTTCACACTCTGAAGTGACTAAGCGTGTCCTTGTCGGGTCAAGATTGCTGGACTTGGCCTTCCCCTTTTTTTCTTTTTTTCTCCTATGAAAACTCAAGAAAAGAACTTGATTCGTGCCAATTCTGTTTTCGTTTCGACGTGGGAGTTGTGTAAACATCGTATTCATTTTCCACGAATTCCAAACTTTTCTCGGCTTCCACGTTAAAGCTACAAATGCCGCCATTAGCTCAGTAAGTTTTCGTTATTTGTTTTATCAGCCAATGGATGAAAAGATCAAAACATGGACTCTTCGTTTTCCTGCCAAAGAAAACCCTGATGTGGAGAAGGCATTGTTTGATTGGCCAATCGTGTTACACTATGACGTCAAAGCGAAGTATCAATTGATTTCTCGAAAGTTCTCGGGCATGAAGTTTTTTCAACCGAGCGTTCGCTTAACCAACCAAAAGCCACACGCGTTTGTATCCGTTCGATAAACCAATCAAATCGCTCTATTTCCGTTCGTTCGTTGTTTCTGTTTTGTTCGCGCCTTCGTTATTTCAAGGTCGTACGAAAATTCTCTCTAATTGCTGCATACACGTTGCTCCATTTTATCCTTGGTTTAACTTTTTCCCTTGGTTTCAAACTCATTATCATACAAATGCCATACCCAAAAACAAAGGAAAATAAAATTTAAACCAAGGATAAAATTGAAACGCAACATATATTTCAAGAGGCCTCCAATCAGTTGACGCGTTTAACAACTTCTTTCGTTCGCTAGCGATTAAAGGAACGCAGAAACATTGCTTCCGCCCCTTGAACTCTGATGGTAACATCCATACAGGTTATTCAAGACAAAAGTGTCACACTTGATCGGCCAACAAGAGATTGCCAGCCAATCATATTCAACCTTCCCGCGTGTAATAATAAAAACAATACGATACGATACTAAACAATACAATGCAGTAACTTTTTTCGTAAAGAGTTGTGGTAAAAGTTTAACTCACCCTTCGCTACGCTTTAGTAGAAATCCAGCTTTTTCATTTCCATGCATTTTATCACCTTGTTGTCCATGTAAGCTGTAGCCTGCCTTGCTCTGTGATGACTAGTAAAACAAACATTTATTTTAAAAAAACACACGCAAAACTAACGCGGCATATCACGACACAACATTTTAATAGAGATGGGCCACTTTTCAAGCAGGCACCTCTTCAATAACAGCCAACACTCCACTAACGGCCACCTCTCTCCTATTGGCCACCTCTCTACAGCGGCCACTTTTTTTGGCAGACAGTTCATACACTGGATATTGTTTAAACCTCCCTACAACCACCACTTTCTTGTATCCCTAAGCTGGACGTTGTGGAGATGTTCGACTGTACCGCTTTCAAATTCAACGTAGCAAACAGTTTTTCCACTTTTTAGATTTAAAAAATAGGATTAACTCTTGAGGTATACCCAGTTGTTCTCACAACTTTATTCCTGCAAAACTGATCCCCGTTTCATTTGACTTTGAATCCGGAACTTGGAATTTTCAGAACCTTTTTTTTCCCAAGAAACTTCCCTCGCAATTTCAGTACTATTTGATGAGTTTTTGTTGAGCTTCGAAAGCTCCATCTGCCCGAATTTATTGGGAAATTGTAAACTTAATTTCTCCGGCTTATGTCGGAAAATGAATGATTTACTCACATCCTTTTCTGGTTGTAGTTGGCTTTTGATTTCATTTCTTAACTCAATTAATTCCTTTCTCTCTTCGTCCTGTTGCGCTCTTAGCTAAATAAAAATTGACAAGATTATAACGAGTTTTACCATTACTAAACAAAGGAATGCACTCTGAAGCTATATAAACCTGACTATTTGAAAGAAGTAAAAAATAACGTAATGACATGAGGTTAATTAAGTAATTACTTGTCGGCATGAAAAGCGAACCGGTAGAGGATGAACATAGCATGTAAGTATTAAACGTTTCCATGAATTTCTTTCAAATCAATGTCTACAGACCAGTCCTCCCTCGCAAATTTATCCTTTTTTCTCTGAGGCCTAAAACAGTAAATACAGGGTTTATCGGCCACTTACCTGTTGAAGATTTGCAGCAAGATCCCCTAAATAGCCTCGCATGTTTTCCAGCACTTCAGAACTTCGCTGAAAATACCTGCGATAGCAAATAGCAATGTACATGTACTTGCTGTATACGCTGTAGGTAATAGTTTAAAAAAAATTGCACTAGTTTTTTTTACAACAAATCAGGCCTAGAAAGAGATGAATAAAATCTGCTAAAGATCAGTTTTGGCATGACGATGACGCAACGATGATGATGATGATGATGACAGTGGTGATGATGAAGGACCATTCAAAACAAAACCTCTTCACCGACAGTACTTTCACATGGCACTATTCATTTAGTATGGGGTTCTAACTTTTGAGTCTGTGGACGAAATCCTCTAGTGTAACCATTCAAATGAAACCTCTTCGGCTGTAGTACCTCTAAATAGGATTAGTCATTGACAGCTATAGTATGCAATTCCAATTTTCTCAGAAGTCTGGGTCTTCTTTGAAAGAGGAAAGACAATGATTGACAAAACTCACGTCACTTGAGCATCATAGAAATCCACAAGATGCTGAGCCAAATCAACTCCTTTCTTGATTTTGATTTCATTCACCTTCATTAAAAACTTGAATCCAATAAAACACAGAATAAATATATACTTTAAAAAACACTGCAGTACTTACAGACTTTTTAACTCTTAATTTGGCATTCGTTCAAGGAGAATATTTATGTTTGATATAACAGTTTTTAGATCTGATACAACATTCCGAATTCAGTCTTCGATTCTCAGGTCAACATAATGCAAATTCTCAAGATTGCAAGAATGAATAAATCTACAATCAAAACTAGTACGTTTGCAGACAGATATACTACTGTGTTTGATCCGTATATTAAGTATAAATACCTCACACATTTGCAACTGAAAATATCTCCTCTCCTTTTCGGTCTCTTCAGCCATCTAAATATACAATTACCAGTAATAATCATAAAACAAAATTTTTAAAAAAAACCTAAATAAACAGCGATTTTTTAGCAGCAGCATTCGAGTTGCAGTCACAGTGGTAGTGGTAGTGGTAGTGATAGTGGTTGTGGTGGTGGTGGTAGTGGTAGTGGTAGTAGTAGCAGTACATCTGCAGAGAGGTTCTACCCATCAGGATCATTATGCAAATTGTAATCATAATCTTAATGAATGCCTTTACAGTGTATTAAGGAGAACACCTCGCTAAAACAGACACCAGGGGTTATGGTCCATGCCTTCCATTACTCCTTTTTATCAACAATCTATTAGACCGACATCTCTAGATGGACACACACATGCAGTGCAGGTGCCAAAGGTTTCTATCTTATTATTGTAACTTTGCATCACTTTCAACTCGAACTTTATCAAAAGTTTGAATCAAGATACCTCCCCTCCGGTAACTTCTGTCCTGAGGCAGCCAGCTTCCTGGGCCATTTTTTTCTTTTCTTTCTCAATCTTTGCCCTACAACACAGTTCATGAGATCACAACTATTAAGCCTCACCCCTATAGAAAATTATCAGGAGTCTTGAAATATCATGTTAACTTGCAGTGCTGAGTTGTGGAAGGAAAGTCACTTTTGGTTCTATTTATCGGGAGTTTGAAGAAACAAGGATGTGAGAGCTTATGCTACATTAGCCTGTGAGCAAGCTGTCTGGGGCCCCGGAGAGCTTGCTCGAAGACAATATTTAATACTAAATTTAATGTGGAAACTTTTCATCTTTCTTAAGAAAAAAAAAAATTGTATAAAAATAAAAATACTGAAAATAATTGTGAATAATATCAAATATGACACATCGTAAGTTGTTTCAGGTTCTTACACTTTAGCTTCATAATCTTTCCAGGCTTTGTCAAATGGTTTTCTCAATTCCTACAAAACAAAGTTTTACAGTTTTACACATTGTTAAATATTAAGAGTAAAACCAAGTAAGCAAAGCATTGATGTTGGTAAAGAAGTTGAGTCTGAGATAAAAATGAAATTAACTGTGGGATTAGAAATAAAACAGGGCACCTCTAATAAAATCCTCAGTGTCCCAAACGCTGCGCTATCACATACACTGTTAGTCTAGTTACATGTACAGTCAGCTATTGACAGCAGAACTCATTATTTTATTTAGCACACAAACACAAGCAATTGAATGAGTGAGTTAAAAATTGTAGCTGTTACATCTGTACCGAGACCCACCCATAGCACTCGAAAATAACTTGTCAATTCCAGCCTGTCCAGTGGCCAAGCAGCTCTCACACTTTGCTTGCCCAGGACTAATGCTGGGCTGTTTGAGTTGATGATTTAGTTCAAAGATGACTTGCAAGGACCCTTGTCTACTGGGGAAGTGTAGGTTAAAAGTAAGCTACCAGCTCAATGAGAAAATCTACATGTCCCAAACAACTGGACAGGACTCTTTTGAAACCCTGCTCACCTCAACACAGGGGACCCACTACAAGGTAACAACATAGACTATCATACCATAAATCCTCTATTAAGCTCCCACCAACCTCTCAAATAAGCCCACTTCCTCTAATGAGGGTTCCTTTTCAGGGGAAGAAAGTTAATAAGCCCTGCCCTCTCTATTAAGCCCCCCCTCCCCTCCCCTAATTATTCTTTGCTACTAAATGATAGACTGTATTAATCAATCGTGACCGTAAAACTTCATGTGGACTGATCCAGGATGGTTTTATTTACCAACTGGAAGTTTGGATTTGATTCTGATCCTCGGCTGCATGACCTAAAACTTCTTACAGTTGAGCTTTTCCACTTTGTATTCTAGTTCTTTATGGAGAACTGATACCTGCATCATCATTTCTAAATTAAATAAGCCCCCCTTCTCAAATAAGCCCCGGGTCTCTATTAACCCCCCCCTCCCCCTCCCCCTCAAATGTGCTTGAAACAAATAAGCCCCCAAGGGGCTTAATCAAGGATTTATGGTATGTACTTGTACAGTCCGTATAGTGAGTTTATTGCTTATTTCTTAACTTCTATTCCATGTTCAGAGCCCTGTCTTATGCTTAAACTTAAGCACTACACTTTTTGACACTTACCCCTTTGACATCCTTTAAATCTCCTTTTAATAATGTATCAAGAGGAATTAAAATCATGTTGTAATAGTTTGTGAACTGCCAAAAGAAAAAGATTTGAGCTAGTAACGAATAACATTCAAAATAACTCTCAAAATCAAAAGCAAAAGTGAAATTGAAGCCATTCAAAATAATTATGTTGGTTAAAATTCAAACAGACTTACCAATATTTTCATGATAGAATCCAGCTCCTGAAACAGACAATAAAAGTAACCTTTTTAGTGAAGTATTACTGGAAAACAAAGATAGGAGGGCAAGTAGAGAGAGGAGTTGAAGAAAGCCATTGAATAGCAAAGACTGTTGCCTTAAATAATTTTATACAGTAAGTTAATGCAGTAGCAATTACTGAATGCTCCCCAACCCTCCAGATCTCTCAATAAAATGTCGTGTGTATTAACTTCTACCGTATGTCTCTGGACAAACATTGTGTCAAAAGAATGGAAAAGGCAGAGCAGAAAAGCCACAAACTTCTATGGGGACCACAGCATGTTCTCATGAGGAATTTTACAATTTGACTCTCTGAAATTCTATTCCTTGAGTTCCCTGGACCAAAAATAGTTTACCAGCAAAGTCTGGGTGGATGAGAAAGAGGAAAGAAATAATGAACAATCTCTAAGCTTGCGATAAACACATACAAACTTTGTCATCGCCGGGTAAGCAGCACCAGTGCATCACTGTATGCAGTGTATCTTGACATTAAGAATGAGATTGATGAGTCAAACACTTATAATGTTGCAGCTGTATGCATGTGGATAAAAGCTTATAGTGTTCTTTACCTTGAATGTAACTGAAAATTTAAAAAATGCAGTTCCTGGAAGAGTAAAAGAAAACCAAATTACAAGTATATAAAAACATTTTCTTTGAGAAGTGACATGCTGCTTTTATCAAAATGACCAAACATTACAGGTCTCATTTATAGTAGTTTGAGCATGATCATCCAGGTGAATGTAGCCCTGAATAGGGCTGTTGTTGACAGTGACTGATGTTTCGGCAACCTGTGCTGTAGTCACGTTCAGAGTAAAAGTGAGTTGTATTATGTGAGTTGATGGTCATTACAGGACTTGAGCCTCACCTATTCCAAATCTTCTTTTGATTTTCCAACTAATTCATTTTATTTAATCCTATCTTTATTAGGGATTTCGGTTATTTATTATTTTCAGCTCATTTAATTTTTGCACTTCTTTGACGTAGACTTAGCTACTTTGTAGTTTGCCAGTCCCTTATTATCTGATTGCTAATCTTAACATCTAACTTTTTTGTTCTGTTTTATACACACAACACTCCTGTATACACGCATCCTCCCTGACCCCACCTTACCCACTATTTTAGTGGAGACTTGGGAACCCTTTCATTAGGGATTCCATACCACACCTGTAATGCCACAAAGGTTGCTACAAGCTTGAACAAAACTGTTGAGAAAATTGTATACTTGGGGAGCACTTTTCTAAACACCATAGCTGTACCAGTTCTTCCCTCTCCCCCTTCCCCTGAAAGCAATGTCGTTGTGTATTCAAAAGAAAGCCTGATCCCTGGGCGTTTGTATGAAGTAACATTGAACTGGGGGAAGGGGATTTCTTTCCGCAAAGGCATCGTTTTGGAAACAGTTTTGTGGCATAGGAAGGTGGACATGATGGGGAAAACCTTCTCATTCAAGTGGTTTTGTCCGGGATTGTAGATCTATCTATTTGTTTTGTTTTTTTTTTTCATTTTTTTTTACAAAGGTCTAGAGGCTCACCTATTCCAGTATCAGCTTCCTTTGAGAGGGAGGATGAACCAAGCTTTTCAAGACTCTCTGCCAATGATAACTGACTTGTTGAATAATCTAGGTTAAGATTACAGAAAAAAAAATTA
>NC_133208.1:20871973-20951973 GCF_958299795.1 Porites lutea
GTTCAAAACTCTGCTGTAATAGACTAGGGGAAACATGACTCAAGGTTAATTATGTAAACACTGATTTACATCATCAGTATGGCAATTTTTCTTTCTTTAAGGTGCAGACGAAATGTCCCAAGTGGTGAGGAGCAAGGAAAGACGGCTCTATTCATGAGCTTGCCAATATTTAGTTTATATCTAAGTTAAACAATCCATTGCTTGACAGCTCAGTATATTTTGGCACTGTTGAGAGCTGGAACCAGTTGCATAGACACGACATAAATTAAGGACAAGGGAGAGGATCTTGAGTAGAGCAACCAGGAACTCAGCAAGCAGCCCAGCTTGCCTTCTCATATATTAATAAGACAAAACTTTTACGAGAAAACCTTTGTAGGCATGAGCCAAACCAGCCTAGTTTAGTGGGCTAGCCGGGCATAATGAGCTGGCTTAACTTATACATGTATAAACAGGCCCAAAGAGTTCTGGTACCCCTGCACTATTGAGGAGGAGTAATCAAGGCTGTGCTCTAAAAAAATTCAGCAGAGCCCAGTGCTCTGAAACTATGAAAAACTAGCATGCTAAGCATAGGATTTCTATGAAAAAACAAGATTCCCTAGTCACCCAAGAGCAAAGGTAAGGTGACAGGAACCACTGGGTACAACTAGAGTGCAGCCTTGATGATGGTAATTATGGTGGTTGAGGAAAACAAGAGCAATGCATGACATGTGGACTGATTAAAATCAAACACAAGGAATTTACCAACCAAAACATAGTTATGGATTGAAGAAAATTGGCTACTTCCTCTACTATTGCATTTGAAACTGGTATTCAGCATAAAGAAATGCTGTTTATAAAACTGTATTAAATGCAAAAATTCTGTTTAACCCCTTGGCTACCAAGGACGTATAATTTTATTAAGTAAAATCCAATTAGTGGTCTATTGCATCATAAATGCTGCGTTCTGATTAGTTGAGCTACTACTGGGATATATATTATAGCCCACTAGTAGTGAAAAGTGCTGGCTTTGAAAACCAAAACGTTGGCAGCTGAATCGCGTTTTGCTAGCTAAATTTGTTTTGCCTTGATATTTTTGACCAACTAGTTGGATTTTACTAAAACAGTTATCCCTCTCACCCTCATGGGCTATTGACTAAGAGCCCATTCAGGATTGAGGAATAATTGTTAAATACATCCTGTGTGAGGTCACTCAGCAACCCAGGACATAATATACGTCTTCCGACATATGAAATCACCAAAAGTCAGGTAGTTCGAGTTGCCTGAAGAAATGAACTCTGGTCGTTGAGAAAGGTCTGGCCAGTTGCTGGGTGTATTTGGCTCTGGTAGGCGAGGAGTTAACAATGACAAAGTGCAATACAAGGAACAAAGATTTTTGGAAACCCAAAAAACAGGGTCAGATTCTTAACGTTACTAAAACTATTAAAATGGAGAAAAAAGAGGGATGGCCTAGTATTTTCAAATTAATTGCCTTAGACATAAAAGTTTAATCAGATTCAGAGTCTATTAAAATCTTCAGTCTCAACCTTTTGAGAAATATTTAAATGGAAACTGGAAAATGAAAACTGCTTATATAATACAGACAACAATGCAGGGAACAAATGCAAAACATTTTTGGATTTACAGCTCCAAAATATTCCTTTGCCAGTTACCGGTAGTAGAGGACAGTACAATAGAATTAAAGAAATATTTCGTCAACGTGACCATAACAAAAAGTTTACTATCCTAAACAAGATTTATCACTTGTCAAATTCAAATAAACTTATATTATAAGCTTACATGTTTCACACAAGTTTCATATTTCTTCAAACTTAACTACATTATCAGCGAAACCTAGCCATACAGCTGTTGCTTAAAATTCTACATTATATATAAACGAATTCCAAAGAGGACAAAGAAATCCAAGCTTATTGGAAATCGTTTTCCGCGAAACCTGCCATGTTTATAAATAACATTGGTGATCATAGAATATATCAATTATCGTAATTAAAAATCGAACCTTATTAGATCTAAACACCTAAATCCGCTGTTATTAACACTAACCGCCAACGATCAAGCACTTTAGTTCCTTATTATGCAGCATAACATTCAACAATCAACAAAAATCGAGTAAGTACCTAATGAAAAGTGAAAACAAAATGCTCACCTCCTCTAGCGATCCGACAGTGTTTCGACATAAGCTCATTGTTGATATGAAATTGGAGGTCGTCGGGGACGAAACGTCCTCCCTAGCTTCGTCGAGGAAGCTTCTAACGCTTATTTTCTCAGGCATGGTTGATGTTTTTGCTAAGGGATCTGTTCTAACAACTCATTTCGGGAGCATTTTTACGGCGAACTTCCGAGGATTTCGATCGAAAGGTTCCGGCGAATTACGCGGTTAGTGTCCAGGCCCAAACTGCCGGTCACTCCTACCACATACTAAACCACACCGACCGGTCACGTACCGCATGATGATATTCCGACCAACCCAAACAAGGATCGAAGATTTACGACCAGGAACAGGAAAACATGAGCTCTCGTGTCAGGGGAAATAATACTTACTCATTATCGGAAGGATCTGCTGATTTGAAAAAGAATACTAAAGCTTCTTTTCGTTACAGGTACTTCCTTTTGGTCTCTCTTAAGCGCACGAAACGCGGAACAAGGGTAGCAAGTATTTGAAAATCTCAACTGATAATTCTCCCGAGCCGAGCACAGCGAGCAGACATGTTCCGCCACGTTGCTCTATCCATCTTTGTAGTTTTGATTTCTGAAACTTATCCCAGACAATTGCCCCTCTTCAGGCCCCGGTTGTTTAAAAGTTGGATAGCGCTATCCACCGGATAAATCGCTATCCGCGCGCAGCGGATGAGTACGAAGACCAATTGCGTTATCCACTAGAGAGGGATTTATCCAGTGGATAGCGTTATCCACCTCTTAAGCAACTGGCCCCAGGTTGTTAGGGTGAAGAATCTTCTTCCGTGGTTTGCAGTTCCTCTTGCCGGTTCCCGAGGCATGCGCACAACTTTGCGTTGCAGGCGTAGACAGGGGAGGGGGAGGGAGGGAAAAGGATGAGGGGATTGGGAGAAAAGTCCCCACGGCAAGAACATTGAGAAAACTTGCAAGAAAATGAAGAACAACCGTAAAAAAAAAAAAACAAAACAAAGAGTATCAAATATTTTTCCGATTTTCAGCTTGCAAGACAAGACTTTTTCCAGTCAGCCCCGGTGCAGTGGAAGATTTGCTTCAAAATCGAAATATTAGGCAAATGCATATTCTCAATAAACAGAGAGAATGACCGTTAATTTTTTTTTCGAATAAATGTTTTTCGTCATCACTGTTGTTCATATTTCTTATATGTATTTTAGGAAAATAGCTTTTTTACAAAGAATTTTTTTCATCTACCTTTGTCTTTTTGTTTTCATTTTTTTTTCTGGCCAAAGCATCTCATTTGCATGGGCGTTTATCATTATCGGCTAGTTCAGTTTTTGAACATAACCTTAAACTATCAAACTGAATTTCCAACTCAGCAATGCGTTCATAGTATTTATATAGAGTAACGACTTGCCGTCTTTTCATTAAACCCCTGCCCAAAACAAAAGGAAAACTCAATTGGTTTCTGTCTTTTCTCCCTTGTGGATTATGCTTAATTTTGACCGAGAAGGCCTGGGGAGACGCGGCGTTGACAACCTTCTCTTTTACATTCAACATTATATATATTGGCCCGGCCAGTTGTTCAAAAGCGGCATAGCGCAATCCAGCAGGCAAATCAATATCTAGGGGATAAGTACTAGGGAAACCAATTTCACTACCCACTTGATAGAGAAATTTCATTCTGTTCTGATAGCGTTCATTATCCTTGCACCTTAAACAAATGGGGTCAGATATACATGACAAGTTCTTACTAAATTGATATTAACATTGTATCAGTTATATCAGAATATTACTCGATCTAGCCCATGCATTTCTAACATCTTATGACCTCTCTTAGTATCACTCTTGAAATTCTTTGCTGGGGTCATTCACAAATGGACAACATATCTTGTTTGGTCAAGAGCGTCCAATGAGCAATATCAATAACGGACAATATCAGTTATCTATTCGTGATCATTAGCGGTGGAAAAAATAAAAATCTCTTAACCCCCAAATAGACCACTAGACCACTACTACTATAGAGGCCGCGCCGCAGCTCGAAAACTGGACGAAAAAATGAATTTGCTCCTTGCAAATATGCCGCAAATTTGTAAAAACAGAGGAGTAAATGTGGGGCAAAGATGGTGAATGTCACATTTGCATACCAAAAAATAGGGGGTGTAAATAACTAGGAAAATGTGGCATTTACCATCTTTGCCCAGATTTACTCCTCAGTTTTTGTAAATGTGTGGCATTTTTGCGAGGAGGAAACTAAGTGTGCAAATCCATTTTTCGTCCAGCTTCGTCCAGTGGGACAGTTTCCCATTTGTTCATGCCCCGAAGAGATGCAAGGCAGTGGGAAAGACCTAGATTATAGACGGGTTCTATGCCTTTTTTTAATACTGGCAAAAGCTGCTTCATCCTCTCTTGATACTGGTAATTTTTATCCGACAGCCGGTGAATGACGAAAAAAATTAGAGTGCTGTTTATACATACTTTTTTCGGTTCAACCCCATGCTCTATTGATGAAATGGCATTAATCCTGTTAACTAATTGTAAAAGTAGGCGGATAAACTTCTAATCTGCATTCCCACCTTGTAAAAGAAGTTAAAGCTGGTAATTAAAATACTTTGTAAGGTGGGGTTCTGAAATCTAAAAAGAATCTAAAACCCCAAATTAATCGGGGCGTGTGGCAGTTTTCAGCTAATTAATCATGCTAATCACAAATATCAGAAAAACCTTCTCTTTGCATAAGTCCGAGGGTAAACATGTTTGGACCGCGGTGACAATATCAAAATGCCCTGAATTCAACTCACCAATATCAGTAAACGATTATATACCTTTTAACCATCACCAGAACTTGCTCCTGTAAAACTCTGCCTTCTCTTTGGTTCATGGGAGTGAAAAACAAGAATTTATTAAATGCTAAGCAAAAAATAGTACTGTGAAATAAGTTAAACTAAATGACAAATACAAAGTGAAAAGGAGATCTCAAAAACCTAAAACGGTTCACATGGGTGATTGTGCGACCATCCCTTAGCGCTTTTTGGTGTGAGCCGCGCTGTTCGCGCATTGTTGCCCCCTGCTTGACCCCCGCATGCGCCCTAACTGAAACGTCGAACGAAAATACGAAGATTAATACTGGGTGCCGTCGACGGTCTACAAATAGAGAAGATCAGATAATTTCAATCAAACCGGTTTTTTTTGCTTCTTTTCGTCAAGAAGTCTTAAAAACTAAGCCGACACTATAAGAATCTTTTCGTTACTTTTCCTTCTTATTTTAATCAAGTTGTAATTTTCTAAAGTTGTATCTATAAAGGTGATAAAGTTCCGTGCAAACGGACGCAACATTGTTGGATATTACATGTTGCGTCCCTTTACAACCATTTTGCATGTTGTTGCGTGTTGTTGTTAGTTTTTGCGGCAAAGTTTGAAATCGGTCAAACGGACACATTAACTCCCAACTCTTAAAGTTGAAAAAGGAAAAGAAAATCTTGATTTTGTGTTCACGTCCTCGATCGATAAAACTTAAATTTAGTCTGCCAAAGGCGGTCACGGTAGAGAAATGTAGAAATCCAAAAAAGTGTAATGCACCTGCAGAGTTGTTGTTTTGCTTTTAAAACCTACTTTTTTATGTTCTTTTTTACGTAGAGATGTTTTTGTTAGCCTGCAAAACAGGCTTTGTCTTGTTGTTGTCGTTTTACTTTGTTTTTTTTTCTATACCCGGTGGCTCCTGGCGAAAAAATTGGCGTCCGTTCTGGTGTGCAGTGGAGGCCTCAGGTAAGAAGGAAGCCTTCGATCTGACTTTTTATTCCAGGTGTCACATTTTCTATGGCACTGGGACGAGGATGTGATCAGTTTTAAAACACAATTGACGACGCCGATAAATCCGTTAGTAGAACTCCGCGGAATGTGTTCCTGACTTCTACATTATTTGCCTTCCCTTCCCATGCACTATTTCGTTTTCAAAGTATCAAAAGTATCAACGAGAGTTGACGATTCGGACCTGTTTCAGTGCCCTCATAAATGAGAACGAGCCCGATCTCTCCTGTGTTGGGTGGCTAACGGATGTAAACTAAATTATAATTCTATCCAGTTCCTCCAGGGGCGGATCTAGGGGGAGGGTGCAGGGGGTGCGCACCCCCCCCCCCCCCCGAGATGACCTGCGGTTTTCTAATACAACTGGTGTTCTGCAAAAAAAAAACTATGTGGTTTGTTGGTGTTAGAGTAGAGCAAGAGACGAGTGCACCCCCCCCCCCCCTCTAAAAAATCCTGGATCCGCCTCTGTCTTCTTCTCCAGGTCTTTTAGTAGTGTTTTGCCTTAGTTTTTTCTTTTGTCGGATCTGAAAGCCAACATCGTTTGTGTTTACGTTGTTTCATCACAAGCGTCACTAAAAGAGGAAAATAACAGGAAATACCAACGAAAGAAAAGATGTAAAGAAAGACCTTCTCGCCCACTCCCTTGCCTCTATGTTACACGCCCTCAAACCACTCGCCGTATTAATCACTTTCATTTGTTTTCTAATAATGACCTACTTTGCGACACAGGAAACATGTACGCCCCCACTCTGACTCATTGTATGCAGTATATGTTGCCTTGGCATCTGGATTTAACAGCTGGGGCCGCTACATCACAGGACGAAACACATTCTAGTTTTTGTTAAGTCCTGGGGGTGATCTACATAAATTTTCTTCACCTTCTGCAGTGGTGAGAGCTCTCACCTCCCACTAAAGTGGCCCGGGTTCAAATCCCGGCGTCGACACCATAAGCAGGCTGATTTTGCTGTTGGTTCTCTCCCTTTCTCCGAGGGGTTTTTCTCCGGGTACTCCGGTTTTCCCCCCTTCCTCAAAGACCAACATTCCCAAGTTCCGATTCACCTCTAATATGATTATTTAGTTACACATTAATCAAGACCAAAGGTAACGAGATTTCATAAAATAATAATTAATCACTCCTCAAATTCTCTCAGCCAATTCTTGAAAGGAAATATAAGATAAGTCTGGAGAATTTTTTGGTTTGTGGGCGCTAGTTTCACAGACGAGGCTTCTTGCATCCCTTGTAACTTCAAGTGTAGGCAAGGGATAACGGCATCTTAGGACGACGACTGTACCAGAGTGGTTCTTACTGTAAGCGAATCTCAGATGTGTGGAGTTCGAAAGCGACGTGGCAGGGAGAAACGCGTAAAGCCATGCAGGCATACAGCAGCAATAACAAAATAATGTTCATTGCACTGAGAGGGTGCTTTTATGAGTCGAGGTAGTATTCACTCGGACAAATCATTCAAATGCAGAGTTCACGTGGTAACACTGGAAGCTATTTAGAGAAAAGAGAGACAACGTTCATATTTTTCTCACACTTTAATCGCAACAATAAACCATGACTGCAGCACAGTAAAATGTTGAGACTTCTCGTTCAACAAACGCCAACCATACGCCTTGCAATTCACAAGGCAGCTAGCAAAAATTCCCCCTTTCTTGACACACGGAGCCAAAAATCAGCAGTTGTTGCTGTTTTTTCTCCCGACTCAGCACAAAAAAAATTATCTCTAAATGGAAAATATACAAGTCCGAAAAATTTCCTAAAATAAGATTATCTTGAAGGCAAATATCGCTGTCAAGAAAGCTAAAAATTCACAAACAAGCCAACTGCACGATGTTCTTCTTGTCACAGCGGGCGTCAAACAAAGCCAAGCGTTCCGGTCTCGGTAAAACGACCCGCCAGAAGAAGAGGAACTCCATACAGTCTCCAAACTAGCAATAACTTTAAAAGTTAAAAATTAAGCCAATAAATTATCTGCGTTTAGACATAATTTTCTCTTCAGACTCGTCTCTACAGCGAAGACGAAGTCATATATATGTACAGTAGAATTTAAATAATCTGCTATAAAGGCGAGACAGACTCAAACGAAGAACGACGGTGTGTCGTCCGCGGCGAGGTCTGGTACCGTTTGGTCTGCAAGCTTCTGATCTATTTTACAAGGACTAGTGATATGAAAACTAGACATAAACCATGGATGCTCGAGAATTTCCCTGGCAGCGAGTCTCTCGGTTGGTTCTCGCCGCATCATGGACCGAATAAGACATTTAGCTTTGGATGAAATCGTGTCCGGAATGGTAAAATGTCCGCGCCGAATTTTCGTGAAGAGCACACTGGGCTCAGTGTCGTGAAATGGGTAACGACCCACAAGCATTGTATACAGCATGACACCCAGACTCCAGATATCCGCTGCTTTGCCTGAATAGCCTCCACTCGCTTGTAAGATTTCTGGACTAACGTACGCTGGACAGCCATGCTTGTCTTCAAGCGTATCATCTTGTCCGTCAAGAGGGAACGCGTCTTCTAAACCCTCGAGTTTCACGCTAGTTCTGATGAGAAAGAAGTAAAAAATTTGCTTGTTAATACATGAACAAAAGCCCATAACTTTCTTAAAAGTTAAGCTCGTTTTCAGCAAAAGCAGGTCTGACAGTCTACTCCAAAAGACGTTTTTCGCGGCTTTTCCAACCAAAGCTCATTGCGCGGTGCTTTTCTGTTAATAGATGAGACTATTCGTTGCGATTCTGTTTACTTTCACATCACAGAACGTCTCTCTTTATTTGTTGTAAATTAACCTTTATTGTACGAAATTTCGATCTTGCGTTGCGCGCTGAGTCACCTTAAGACACACAAAAGCGGCAAAACCTAACAAAGAACAATGGCATGGCTCCAGCGCGCCGGCGAGCCCCCCACGTGCCTACTTTTCGCACGTAAAAATCAAGGCGAACCTTAAAAAGCTTATCCGAAAAATCAAGGGAAAGCACTTTTAAAGTTAATTTTCTATAAAAGCGAGCAACCTAGGTCGACAGCTTGTGTTTTTTTTTTTTTTTTTTCTCTTTCGATAAAGATGTGTAAACGAAAATAAGCAGACAAAGGATCGACCCGAAAGCCCGTTAACCTCCAACGTCTATCGACAGTGTTTCAATTAGTTTCCAACATATGACGGTCAATATATGAAAAAATACATTTATTTCCCAAAAGGAAACCAAAATAAACTCTTTTATGATTTTTTTTTCAGTATACTTAACGAAGATCTTTCGCAATAGGAAAGATGGATTTGAAAACTTATAGTGTTGTTGTTGCAAGAATTTCCAAAAGGCCAAAATAAGGCGGAGACTAGGTGAAAATGATGCCTAAAAACCACGTGTAATGATCGACTTATTCCATCAATATGACATTCCCTCAAGAAGTGCTGGTGTTACTTAAAAACACGAGACCGCTAACTGCTAATACATTTCAGTAGTAAACAAAAGACACTTCCACATATGATAAACTGATGTTCCAAAGATCGAATCCAATTTCTTTGTCGGGTTGTTCTTTCTACGCTTTTAACATTTGCTTCTACCAGGAAACAAAATGAACGATACAATTTCGTATATAAACCTGCCTCTTTTCGTTCGCTTATCTGATTTTTTGGGGTGTTCTTTGAGTTATTTATGAATTAAAAACCATAGCTAGATTTCGAAATTTAACCCCATTAGGGATATACTTGACGAAACGCAAAAGCATCGAAAATTCCAAGGGGGTTCGTTTTTCAAAGACTCAAAAATTATTTAATTCACCTCTTTCCTTTTGAGTATAGTTTTTTCTTCCCCATTGCGAAATTTCGGTTAAAAGCATTCCACCTGAACAGCTGCCTTACAATGAGGTATAAAGCCCAAGTTTAATTGTCACATGGACCAGAAGAGGCATAATAAATTTCTTATTCCTTGTCCTGAAAGCAACAGTATACGTTTGGAGAAAACAAAAGGTGGCGTGACTTCAGATTGTTCATTTCGATCGAACAGGTAATCAAAGGGCTCAATACTTACATTAACAACCACGATATCATTATCCAAATTACTTGTGAAACTGTTTCAAGAACGCGAATTTTCATTGTCACCGCCTCGAAACGTACGATCGTACCTTTTTTTTGCCTAACAAAAGTTTTTTCTCAGTTCCGTCTTAAAATGAAAGGAACAGGGCAATTATTTCTTGCAGCTGTATTTAGACTGGCCCCTCTCCTTTTATTTTTCCTTCCGTCTGTCGATAAAAGCTTACTGCCAGCGTACAATTAGCGCAAAAAAGCAAAGTCGAAAGGAAGCGAAAGAACGAGCGTCATGTCACGGAAATGAAACTGAAACACCTCGGATAGACAAAATGGCAGCCTTTGTTTTAAGGTATACAGATCAACTCGAGGTGGTCTATAAAGCCATATGGTGATCAGAAATTTTATCCTTCACACAAGCGATTTTTAATTCACTTTTTTAAAGAAGCACTTAAGGACAAGGACAAATATATATACATTTCCCTACCAATATATCGAGGAAATCTCGGCCAATTTCAAGGGTTATTAAAAGTAAACCGCTTAAACTAGAATGGAAAGAAAGTTGGCTATAAATGAGATTACGGCTAAGAATCAAAGAATTGTCAACACGAGCGATCGTCTTTTGAAAACCAAAACAATCAATAGGCAATCGTTGAAACACGCCGTAGGTTAAGGAATAAAAGCGTGCAACTTAATTGTTTTCCACAATGAATTGCTTTGTCGTTCAAATAACGGCATGTCTCGAGAAGAAAGCACAAAGGCCGTATCGCGATTCCACGTGGCTAGCCGGCCCCCTTGAAAAATCTGCAACGTTCCAAGATTTGAAATTGCCACGTGTAGGATGATTTCATCTGCCAGCGACTCAAAACTACCACAACATTAACTCCCAAATTAAATCCGATTCATAGAAAGTAGAGGATTTTTCCCGAAAGCTAATAAAATTAATAGCATTTCCTTTGATGAACCAATGATATGTTCGCGCAGTGTAGGTGAACGGGTTGAAGATTAAAATTCCCGCCGCAGACACCCGCCATTTCCGGAACAGGACAAGGAGGAGGGAGTGACAAAAAAAAAAGGCGACGACTAAATTATGTTTCATCGGAAAAGACCTAAGTCCTGTTCGTTCTGCCATCATTGTACGTTGATTTCTATTGATCCCACAAGGACACGCTTTGGCTTCGAATGACGAAAGCCACGGAAATGATAATACTTCAACCCACACAAAATTATCATAATTTTTCGCATCTAACAGTGTCTCCAAATAATCTGCTTTAATTTCACCCTCGGATCGAAAAGATTTCTTTTTAAATTTGACCAGTTTTCAATTATTCGTGGCTAAAACTACGCCACGAATAAATTTCATACATTCCAAGTGCAGGTGCCTACAAAACACTGCGAACCGGAAATGGACACAAATTCACGAAACAGTATTTTGATGAAACAAGGCAGATTTCTAAGCTTTTGTCACGGTCATGATCGGCTGCAATACTTTTCAAAGACAGTCTCTGGCTTTTAAGAGAAATACCAGAAATAAAACACTGAACGAGAAAATGAGGAGAAGAGAAATTCAACAACAAAATTTTTGCACTACAAAACCGTACCCGTCCATAGGCCACGCTACAAGACAGTTCACACAATCCTGCCACGAGGAGGACCTCGCGAAATTGAACAATACTGAATAGCCTAAGCAACAGAGCACATGGAAAATAAGACATAAAATCAAGCTGTAAGCAACAAAGGCATCTGAAAGACTGGCTGTTAACAGACCACAAAAAAATATCGCGCTTACCTCTCAGAATTTTGAAACACAAACTTCCTCAATTTTAAGTCGCGTAAGACAACACCCGAGTCGTGACAATGAGCAACAGAACTGACAATCTGGCGAAATAATTTGCTGGCCTCTTCTTCCTTTAGTCTGCGTTTTGTTCTGACATACGAGTGCAGATCCCCAAAAGATCGCTCAAAAAATACATAAGCGTACGAGTCACTGACCAAAATTTCGATAATCTTGTTGATGCCGTCGTGAGGTGGCAGATGAAACATCGGCGCAAGCGTCTCCCGGAATTTATTCACGTCTATTATCTTGCAAGCAAGTTCTGTTTTCGTCTCGGTATCCACTGCTTTGTATAAAGCACTTCCACCGGGTCGTTCCAATAAAAGATATTTTCCGACCTTGCATATCTGCGGTAAATCATTTGTCCGCTTCGTTGCTTGATGCGTTATAGTCAAGTTTGGTAATGGCGTAGATTCAATATTTGTTTTGGATGCATTGCGCTGATACGGATGGTAGCGAATCGTCGAAGAGTTCATTTAAAGGAACAGAATTTTTCTTTCAAATTAACTCTCTACCCGTGAGACGAATACAGAGAAATCGAGCCAACCAAATCAACAGAATGCGTCGATGTACAACTCAACTTGTATTCCGTTTTTGCCAACTAAGAGCTATGACGTTGCACGAAAGTGGCGAAGTGATGGCGTAAGTCAGCTTGTAACGCGACAATAATTTCGATCGAAAGTCGCCCGTTTCACTTTAAATTCTACCCTCACAGATGGTTTGATTCGCTAGAAGGCCCGTCCGGCCTTCCTCTAGCAATCAAGGTAGAAAGCAACAGCCATGATGTTCTAATACTCAACTTATTTCGACGTTGAAGTTTCGCAAGAAAAATTATTTCTGAGGACACATCAGTTCGGACTGACGCAATGAAGGCTCTGTGTTTTGCGGTCCTAACAGGCCCACCTCTCCAAATAAGGAGCTGTTTCGTCATCGTTAGGTCATCTGATGCAATTAACGGTCTATGATTCGCTGAAAAGACAAAGGCTATTGCAACTAAAAACGAAACCTTTCCGTCCTATTTCCTTCAAAATTTGCATATTCGTGCGGCGGCACATTTTGCGCTCTACTCGACACCGTCATATGGTCAATAAATTGCATCATTAGCTTGAAAACACCACGTAGCAGAACGCTGGAAAAAAAATATCCCGTTCGGCTATTTGATATCTGTATATTTTCGCGAATACGTTTGCTGACGAACAATTTTCGTGTCACAAGACTCGTGCGTGAGAAAAGGGATATCTTTTCCTCATGACGAATTGTTTCCGAAGTCGCTTAACAATGCATCAAAGGTGAACACCGAATTTCGCTAATGGGGCTGCAGTTGATGACTCACAGCAGCGATAATCCTTGTGATTTACCGGTCGAAGAGAATGACTTTTTGTAAATGACGAAATATACAAATTATAATAGTTGAAAATAATTCCAAAGGCTTTTTATTATTGTTTTGCCTTCAAGTAGAAACTGTCATTGTAGCCAATAGCTGTCTCTTGAATTTCAACAAATAGGACTTTCCTTTCACTGGTACAAAAACAAGACAAAATCTCTTTCCAGACTTAAAAAAACTCGTCGAGAAAGTTGTGATTAATCGCGCTGCCATGGCAACCGATACTGCTAAGGTTGAGTTCGTGCCCTCGTGACAGAGGGCGGCGAAATAGAATTAGAAATGTTCTGGTGAAATAAGGCATTGGTAGGCATCTACAGAACTTTTCTTGCCATCATAATATATGTTTAACGCCAAGTAATGGACAAGCCGTGCATTGGTAGCGTACGGAAAACGCCAAATTTAAAAATATAGATTTTTGGAATAGGAAATAGCAAATTTATGTGTCATGACATAGTCAAACAAATAACGAAATAAATTATAATTGTAAAATGATAAAAGTTTTCTATGATCGTTTTCGAAAGAAAGAGAATAAAAACTTATGTTCAAAAGAGGATTATTACGTTCGAGCGAGAGTTGTTATCAGAGTGGACGGCCTGAAATGGACGGGGGAAATAAGATCATTCAACCACTCATTTCAGTAGGGTCTGTGGCCGAGTGAACCTCAAGGGGCTAACCTTCTAGTTGCGTCTGAGATTTTTTTAAATTTTGAGTTAACGAATAAAAATCGCGTCGGTGGGATTTAAATACAGTTCAAATACCGCTACAAGTTGATTCAGATCGTTTTGTCAACGGTATGGTTATATTTAGGTATGAATGCCGGTGTTGATCAAGAATAGAATAAAAAACTGAACAGCCAATTTATGGACACGACGGAACGTGTTTAGAAAACTATTGACATTAATGACTGAATTGCATCTAAGATTTACAGGATATGCCGCTTTCTATTCAACAGCCGGAAAGAATTAACCTTATCTCACTAGCCATTATAACAGGCAAACTTTTAATATGTACACCACCCCGGCATGCGAGAGAAGCTTCTAGAGTCAACAACATCTCCAAGAACTTACACCCGGAAGGCCTTTATATTTTCGATTCACAACACGCACAGTTCTGTGATCTACTAGAACAATTTTAGGATTTGCATGCGATATGATATATTTTGCTCCAACCGCGGCACTCTGTGAATTTGGCAAATCCGTGTAGGACTAAATTTCGATCTTCACATAATTGCGGTTGGCCAGCGGTGGCACTGATCCCATTTCTCGTCTCTCTGGCATTCATCATCACTCGCACTGTGAACTTTCTCTACAGTTAAAAAGTTGCAAAACGTTACGTAATTAAATTAAGGGGAGATAAAATATGACCCGAGAAGGAACCCACCAAATGAACTACGATAATTGGAACTGTATTGGAGCCAGCTGTAATTTTGCTACGAGTTATGGGAAAAATGAAACGGAGTACAATATCATGAACAACTTTCAACCTGTTCAAACTTGAACTGCGGTTTTGTGGTCAATATTCGTAGGCATTCTCCAAAGCTGAGTATGTGACACATAAGCCTTTTAAAATGCACGTACCATCGATCGGACACTGCCTTAGTGCTTAACCCGCCCTTACTGGGGGCCCCGGTATAAACCGGAGTGAGCAACTCCCACACGAGGTCCGATATGCCCCTTACTCCGCCTTAATTGTCCGCCGCATATAGGTTCCATATCTCTCTGTATGTTTAGAATCGTCAATATAAGGTTACTACCTCCCTCTGTACCCATCTAGCAGGGGCACCCAACGAGGATATAGTTCAAAACCACTTAACATAGCATTGTTGAACGTATTTTAGTATTCAAACGGTAGATATAGGCATATTTTTATCCCCTAAAAACTTTTCATCTGTTCGGATTTCCTAGCTGAAAATCTAGTGATCCGAAAATTATAGGGATAAAAACTTACCTTCTCGAAAATTTCAGCCAGAAAAAGGCTCCCGAAAATTCTAGGTGGCCTTTTTTAGGGTCAAAATCCGTTAAAAATGAGTAATTATACCATTTTGTAGATGTTCGAAAATCCTAGGAGAGGCAGGCAAGCAAGAAATTTTATAACAAATGCTCCGAAAATTCTAGATCTCAAATCGTCTTCCGAACAGATATTTTCCCGAAAATTGCCGTTGGGTGCCCCTGATCTGGGGTTTGTAACCTGGTGTATCAAAATGGAATCAGGGATAAGGGCAAAAAAGTAGGGCGGAATCAGGGATCACAGCACCGGGCTGGGATCAAATTTCAGGTTCGATGGTCAAATGCGCTTTTCGACTATTCGGGTGCACCCAACGTCAAAACCCGGAAAATATCTGTTCGGAAGACGATTTGAGATCTAGAATTTTCGGAACATTTGTTGTAAAATTTCTTGCTTGCCTGCCTCTCCTAGGATTCTCGAACATCTAAAAAAATGGAATAATTGCCCATCTTTAACGGATTTTTACCCTAAAAAGGTCACCTAGAATTTTCTCGAGCCTTTTTTCTGGCTGAAATTTTCGAAAGGTAAGTTTTGATCCCTATAATTTTCGGATCACTAGACTTTCAGCTAGGAAATCCATACAGATGAAAAATTTTTAAAGGAAAAAAAATATGCCTATATGTACCGTCTAAATACTAAAATACGTTTAACAATGCTATGTTTAAGTGGTTTTGAACTGTATTCTCGTTGGGTGCCCCTGACTATTTAGAAGGTTCTGAATGGTCTCGACGAACCGATGCAGTTCTTATATAAATATGACAATTCGTTAACCCCGAAATCTTGAAAATATATAAGGACTTAGTATTATCGTTCATTTTCGATCTTCAATTAGTAAACAAAAACGTGACGGGATCTCCGGCCTCAGCTTTAATCAGCTGTTAGATTGTAAGGGAACATCAGCATAACATAAATTTCGAGTGCGTGCCAACTAGACGAACTAAATTAGAGCTTATTGGGTTGTTGTAAGCACGCAGTTCAGTAAATATTGAACGACGATTTTAAAATAAATTTTCTTTGAGTTCCGGATGTCACTTTATAGTTTTACTCGCCTGTGCTGCCTGTGCTGATTATCGTGCTATTGTTATTTAGGCGTTAATTAATCCCACATCGTCATTCCTAACAGGTGCAGTCATCGTATACATGCATACTACAGCTTGTTCACAGCTCTATTTTATCTTTAGACTTGTCGAACGCGCGTATGTATAAAACTCCGGGTATTAATAGACCACCCCAAACGCAAGGGCCGTTGGGTTGAGGAAAGGGGCACTCGTTCTCGAGCTCGCTGGCACTTTGCAGGGTCTTTAGCGCTATCGAATTTTCGAAAGAAAAATAAAGAAAAACGTCCGATTCATGGACAGGCTACTTGTCTACCGAAGGGCAAAATTTATTAACTTATCTATAAAGCAAAGATCTGTGTTGAAATTTGAAAACAAATTGACCGGCATTTATAACATTTAGCTGGTCAAAACATAAGAATAAAGTTACTCGCACAGTAAACCTCAAAATACCCCCCACAAATCGGCCCTTTGTGGCTCTCTTGCTCATTAGCTGTTTTGTTGGAATATTGGCTGTTGTAATATACAACTACAATAGCCATTAGAGAGGCGGTTTTTCAAATGACAAAGGAATTAACCCTCAGCGGAAAATACACGTGCTTACAATTTTGCTCTGTGGGCGGAGGGGTTCCTTTACGTACACCCGATTTGACAGTGATTTGAGATAGAAGCCAGTGCAGCGTAAATAAATAGCGAGTGACACTTTACACGAAATAGTGCATCTTGCCATGCATATTATGTCGGCGGAGTCTTCAACCCGTTTCCTTCGAGAACTTTTCAGCGTCTTATAGAACGATTTTTTTTAAGTGTTTGTAACAGGATCGAATAATTCAAACTTGCTTCTAGAAAGTGGTAAACTATTTAACTTATCACTAAGACTGAAAGTAATATAGAACCCCGGTTACTCGAACTCAGAAGGGAAACGAAAAACAGTTCGAGTTAGCGATAGACTGCAAAACAGTCGGGTTTTTTTGTCAAAATCAGTAAAGAAATCGGTACAGCGCGCGCGCTAGCCTCACGGTAGGGTGCGTGAGGCGAGAGAAAAAAATCAGTCTCGCTCTCTGTTTTCAGCCTCGTTCCAGACCTTATGTCAGGGGCACCCAACGACATTTTTCGGAAAATATCTGTTCGGAAGACGATTTGAGATCTAGAATTTTCGGAACATTTGTTGTAAAATTTTTCGCTTGCCTGCCTCTCCTAGGATTTCGAACATCTAAAAACTACTATAATTGCCCATTTTTAACGGATTTTTTCCCTTAAAAGGTCAACAAGAATTTTCGGGAGTCTTTTTCTGGCTGAAATTTTCGAAAAGGTAAGTTTTGATCCCTATAATTTTCGGATCACTAGACCTTCAGCTAGGAAATCCGAACAGGTGAAAAAATTTTAGGGGATAAAAATATGCCTATATCTACCGTTTAAATACTAAAATACGTTTAACAATGCTATGTTTAAGTGGTTTTGAACTACATTCTCGTTGGGTGCCCCTGTTATGTTTGACTGCTCTCGCGTACTTGAATTCGCAAAAATACGGACTGTTTTGTAGCCTAAGTTAGCGAGGGTTTGAGTCATCGGGGTCGATTGCAAAATTCAATTTGCCAGGTTAAAATTGATTGTTACTGATTTTTCAGCACTTGAGCGAGTGCAGTGCAAGTGTAACTTATAATTTCACCAAAACCTAGGTCAAAAACGTAACGTGATTAGGCATTTTTTAATGATAAAAAGTGATCTTTTCGTTGCACCAAGAGAGAATGATCTCATTTTCTCTGGTTGCACCAATTAAAATCAAATTGCTGTAGTGTTGACCAGAGTTCAGATTTAGTGTTTTTACCCTTATTATACAACAAGAAGAGCTCCGAGACAGCTAATGGGGTGGCCGAGTGGAGTTACAAGAACCAGGAATTCGAGTTACCGGGGTTAATTTCAGTGAATTTTTGATCACTCGGAAAGGAAACTTAGTTCGAGTTATAGCGGGGAATTTGAGTTATCAGAGTTCGAAGTAGGCGAGTAAAAAATTACTGAAAAGTGTTGTGAAATCTAAGGGATTGGAATTAGTTCCAGTTAGCGGGGCGAGCTCGAGTTATTTGCTGAGTTCGAGTTATCCGCTGAGTCCGAGTTATCGACGTTCTACTGTATCAATACACTTTTAGGATATCGGCATCATTTGCACGTCTTGTTAGGAGATTAGAGAAGAGACAGTCCTAAAAATAATAAAAGCATCAATTCATAAATAAATGTGTATAATAATAATACCACTGAGAACAACTTTGCGATACCTGCTAACTTTTAGTTTACTGTAGAAACCATGAAATCTAAGAAATTATGTGACCACTGACGTTTTCCGGTTTTATCCTCTCTCCTTTTTCCTTCGATGAGTCTATTTTCGAGCTTGTCGGAACTATAAAAACTCGCGTTTCGGTCTTATTCCGGTCAAATGGCTGCAATTTTTGGTGCTACTTTCTCAAGAACACAGCTACAATTTCCGGCGGACAGAACTACATGAGAAAGTTTTTTCGTTTTTGCGCCCCAGCTTGTAAAACAAACATATATAGCTTGCGTAGTAGTTAGCGGGATTGTTGTGCCCGGCGTAATTTAATTCTTGGTGGCGGAGCACGCAAAACGAGCGGCGAGGCCTCGAGACTTTGCTCTCAATCTTTTACGCGGCTCCGCACTCGACCGCTCATCCCGCCAACTACGCAGGCTAAAACAACTTAACTTTCCATATCAACAGCTTCAAGTACATATTAGCCCCTCCCCAAACGCAATGTTGCTTCGCTCTTCGTACTCAGTAACGTCCAGGCAGAGGCAGAGGTTGAGGCTTTCAACATTGATCCGAGGGGGGGGAGAGGGGAGGAAGAGCTGAAACCCCCCCTGACGGGTACGATGTTTTAGAATGCTCTGGAAGTATGCAATACTTCCGGGTTGCCCCAATAAGCTATTGTTTCAAAGCAATGTTAAGTGCAGGGCGTTTAATATGAAAATGATCTTCAGTTTACTGGGATCATGCAAATAAATCTGATTTTAAAAAAAAGGTTTTGCAATTTTATGGTTTTGTCCAAGTGACCGAACCCCTCCTCCCTAGGAGTATTTTCTCCAAAAAAAGGTAGCGGGTAATTAAAATTCCTGGGAAATCCCTGGGGACGAGTTTTATTTTGGTTTTAGTACTAACTAACATCTTACACATGAAGACAGCTGTTTCGCTGGCAGACATATTGCGAAAGTTTAATGTATGCGTCTGTGGATTAGTTTTTCCGCAATATGTGAGCAAGCTCTCGTCTTCCATTGCATGCACGCACGACTTTCTGGGCTTTCGGTCTGTTCTTCTTTCTTTTTCCTTCTGCTTTCTATTTTCCGTTTATCACAGTGATTCCGTTGTCCGTTTTAAAAATAGTCGGGGGCCTTAGAGGAATAATAGAATAGCACTGAAATATAACGAAAAATCTCGAGATGTTATAATGAAATACCCGGTAACAAATATTCTCGTGAAGGAGCAGCAGAGATAAAAGGTCTTCTCATTCTTCCTCTTCACCTCCCCCCCCCCCCTCCCCCCTAGTGTAGTATAATCAGGAGCTTATTGAGCACCATAAATCACCAGGCGCCAAAATCTTTAATAAATGGCGCAAATGAGACGACGGAAAGCATCCCCACCCATTTTTTACATGGAAGTCTTCCCGTGAATTAACAGTGGCGGATCCAGGGCTAGCCCCCCTTATTTGTAGACCAAACGCCGAAAAAAACTTTTGATGACCGGGCCCCCCTTATCTGAAGGTCTGGATCTGCCACTGATTAAGACGGTGAAGGGTCCCTCTTCTTTCTTGCCCCGAAAATCGTGGGACTGTAAATAATGTAGTATTCCTTATCGCTTCTGAATTATACCCCACCCCCCCTCCCCAAAAAAAAAAAAAAAAAAAAAGTTGTTGGATGGTCACAGGCCTTCCCGGTCCCTCTAATTCTACGGTCATGTTAACGGGCACCACTCTACTGTTGTCCCTGCTGTTTTTCAATTAGCCTCCCACGCAGACGTTCTTACAATTTTACAACAAAAATTGTAAAAGCTCTTTCAAATTTTACAACAAATGTTCCGAAAATTCTAGATCTCAAATCGTCCTCCGAACAGATATTTTCCAAAAATTGTCGTTGGGTGCCACTGATTGATTGTGGTCATCACTGGCAGTGCAAGATTTTTTTTCCAGATTATGATCAAAATTGTGCTCGTTTTTGCTAATTTTTCTAAATTATCAGTTTTTGCATAGAACACAAAACAAGTCCAAAATGTATAAAAGTATTGTTATTGAGCCTTACATGATACCTTTTTATCCCTTCTTGACACTGTGCTGTGACATATTTAACAATTATTCCTCGAGCCCGAATGGGCTCTGTTTTGGCCTCATGGGCTATTGACTCAGAAGCCATGAGGGCGAGAGGAATAAAATTATTTTAGTAAAATCCAGCTAGTTGGTCAAAAATATCAAGACAAAACAACTTTAGCTAGCAAAACGCCATGCAGCCGCCATTGGTTTGGTTTTCAAAGCTGGCGCTTTTCGCTACTAGTGGGCTATAACATATAGCCTAGTAGTGGCTAAACCAATCAGAACGCAGCATTGATAATAGACCATCACTAGTTGGATTTTACTAAACAGCAATAACTCTACTGCATCGGAGACTGCACTGACGGTATCACTCGACGCCATTTTGTTGCTAACTGGGACCTACGCGATCTTTAGTTTCGTTTTGGCGGGTTCTGGATCTATGCATGTAGTATCCACCTCAATCATGCATACACGCCGTCAGGGGTAACTGTACAAGGGAGGAAGTTTGACTTCCTGAAAAACCTCGTCGATCCCGAACCCTAGTGGAGACGAGCACGCCGAGGTAGGTTCAGTGGACTTTCTCAGTAAGACCCCACTCAGTATATTAAGGATACGGAATATTGAAGTCTACATGGATATAGCTTAAAAATGATAAAACAAGGCCCGCGCTGCTGATTCCACACACTATAGGATGATTCTAAAACTTTGTCAAAGACAGTTCTTTGGTATCAAGTCACTTCAGTCAATTCTTCAGTTGAACCCGGATGATGTGCGACCACCTTTATCCGCCCTGGCTATCACCTATCTAAAACGCCAAAACTTGTAGAACTTTCCCAGTCAAAGCCTTACAATCGGAACCTCCAGCAAACGACCACGACCACTATTTGGGGCTGACGGTTTAAAGATTTTCCATTCTTTTTCACTTATGTCCACTCGGTTTGCACGCAGTAGCAAAAATTGCGATTTTTCGAGTGTTGCAAAAAATCGCAAGTCTGACAATTTTTCGCAGTTCTTTGTCATGTTAATAATCGCTGAAGTCCAGAGCGAGTTGTCGATTTAACAAAATTTGCGAAAATTGCGAAAAATCGCAAGTCTGACGATTTTTAGCGTTATTTGCGATTTATCACAGTTATTTGTCATATTAATGTTCACTTTTATCGTGTTCATGATCACTTAAAACAGAACCGTTTGCCGAGTTTACCAAATTTGTTGTAAGTCCGAAAAGTTCCTGCTTTACGTGCCATTTTGGCTTTTCCCTTTCCGCTCAATTAAAGCATATCTACACGCAAAAACCATCGCAGCCAATCTTTAAATAAAGGTTTGTTTGTTATCTAAAGGTTCGAGTTATGTTAATGAGATTCCATTGTATTTCAAGTTTCATTTTATGACTTCTTTAAACTAGGAGTTTTTGAATAAGGGATCAACATCATTAGTGTATCTTTCAGCTGGTGAAAGTTATTTATTCACATTACATCTTAAGGTATTCCTGGAGGCTAAATTAACCAAATTTGGGCTATGTTTGGCTGTGTATTTCAAGAGAATAAAAAACGGTAGCTAGGCCACATTGCGGCCAGTTGTTGGTCAATCCTCACAGTTTCGAAAAAAATATTCCGGAGGGAGTCATCTGCTAAGGAATGCATGGAATTCGGGAAGATATAGGGCGTGGTCAGGTCCCCTTCAAATCACCTCAAGGCTCAAAACTGAAACGGGATTTATACAGCACAGCTGACAGCATCATTCACTTCAATGTAACAATTATTTTTACTATTACATCTAAAATATGTTGTCGTGGTGTTTGCTGGGCACCCTTCTACCTCCTCTAACACTTGTCCTAATTAATTTTAGCAAAAATTTCGATTTCTCCAATTTTTCGCAATTTTTGCTACTGCATGCAAACTTGGACATACCTTTTTAACCTCTTTCTCACAAGTAAGCGGTCTCTTGCATTTGCGATTTGTCTGATCCGCCGTCTTTTTTCCATGGAACAATAATGTGTATTTTGTCTAGCCAACACTCCACCCCCTCCCCCCCTCCACAACGAAGGTTTTGTTTGAAAAAAGACAAAATAAAAAGCAAGTTGACGAAAATTTATTCTAGCCAAGACGTGGTCCCTTCTGTCCTTGGTTTACCAACAGAGAGTCAAAGCTTTTAAACGAGTGGTCGTTCAGGGGCACCCAATGGATCTGTTCCTCAAAATATCTGTTATTCAGGCACATTTTTGCTGGCTGGGAGATGTGAAAGAAATAATAGTCCTTGGAAGGAAAGTGTTGCTGGGAAAAAGATAATGCAGGGTGTCAGAGGGGATTTGAAGTCTAGAATAGCTGCTACGGGTTACTTGTATGGGTTACTTACCACTCAAGATCTGAATTGTGCCCTGTGAAACTTCCCAGTAAGTCAGGTTGCAGGTTGTAAGGTTGCTGGCTGGGAACTCTTCCATCAGTCTTGCTGGAAGTGAGGAACAGATAATTTTTTCCAGCAATCTCCGAAAATGCTTAAAAGAGTCTCAGAAAACTTTATTCACGCTTTGTTGTTGTTTTTAGGTCTTTTTCTCAAAATTTCCCGTTGGGTGCCCCTGGTCGTTCCCGGGGGGAGTAGCCTGCGAACGGCAGACGTTTCTTCCTCGCTCATCACCGCTGAGGGACGTTTCACGAGGAGGAAACGGTCCCTCAGCGGCGATGAGCGAGGAGAAACGTCTGCCGTTCGCAGGCTAGAGGGGAGAGGAGGGGGGATATTCTCTATGATGGCCTATACGGGGAGGCTCCGCCCGAAAGGGGTACATTAATCAGGCTCCAGGCATATGAAAGGGTGGAGATTTTACTCGTTGAAATACTTAAAAGGGGAGGGAAATCGGTCATTTTGGTCTGTGAAAGGGCCCAAAAGGACTACCAGATGAGTTTTCTGGCTTTATAAAGTCCATTAAACGTTCTATTTTTGTGAACAGACAGTGCATTTACGGAAGTTAAAAGGAATGCAAAGTTTTAAACAAGGTATGTCCGATCAGCCTTGCCTTCAATTTTATATGTGAAAGGGGTACCATTTGTCAAAAGAAGGAATACAAAAGGGGTACCTTTGTCGTGAAAAATGATATGTAAAAGGTAAGAGGTTTGACCTCGGGGCAGAGCCTCCCCGTGTAAACATTTGTTGAGTACTCCCCCTTGGGTGATCGTCATCATTTAGACTGATATCACTGTGATTATAGACTGCGAGCAGTCTCTTATTTTTGTTTCTAAAACTACTGCACGAAAAACCAAGCACGCGGGCGACGAGCGGCGAAGCCGCGAGCCGCCGGATACCAGGGTGGGCGATAAACGTCGTGGTTTGCAATCGCGCTGGATGAGATGAGAACTAGACGGATTTTAAGAGAATGGGGCGGACTACACTGAGCCGTCTACTGTAATTAACGCTCAAAGAACATCCTGATACACTTCACTGTTGATGCTCAATTTCTTCAGTATTTTTTTTTCACTTTTCATCGTTATCTTAAGATAGAACGATGGGCCTTCGATTCAGAGACAGACCATTTTGTTTGCCAAGATCGAGAGGATATCTGAGTTTAGACAATCATTTTGCCAGAGTTGGTTAAGGGAGTGGGAGGGGCGAAACACGGAGAGCAAAAAAGGGGAAAGTGGGTCTTTTGTCCCCTCATCATCATCGTCATCGTCCACTTCCACTTCTTCAGTGGGTCTGGGACCCCAACAAAGGTAGGAAACTTGACTTACACTTCATTTATCTTTACGTTACTGCGATAAAATTGATTGAGGCCGTTAATTTTTGGGGCCGCCTGTGCTTAAATTTCTCCAGAAGCTTGCTTTAGATTTTCCATATATTTGTCTGCAATTTTTCCCGGGAAATTTTTACAGAAAAATGTATAGAAAATTAAAAAATAAAGTTCTAGGTCTTCTAGCGCATGTAACGGCCTCAAATCTTTTCAGTAGAATCCTTAAGAGTGAAGCTTTAGTTTACAATTCATATTTTTTTTCAAAACAGCTGTTGACGGAAATTATTCGACATTAGATTCTCATACAAACACTGTAACTAATTTCTCACGCGTTTGCCTACTCGTCAAGATGGCGTCGAAAACCGTGACAAGGTCCATTAGTACCGTTCAGTTTCCGTATTCGTCATTGGTGTATTTTACTATTAAAATATTATGTCCCGTTGCTTGGACGCCCGACATAGCTGAAAGAATTTTTAACACTCTCTCCTTTACGTCAGGAAGCCAGTGATTGGCGGACGGAAATAAATTCACATTTTAATTCTATCCGAGCATAAAACTGATCCATGTATTGACTACTGAAGAGTATTTGTGAAACCTGCGTAACCACAAAGCAGTATTTCCCGCCATGTTGAGAAACCAATCAAAACCGACAGTCATCAAAATCTTGTAATTTGTACATATCACGTGACTTACCTCATTCCTTCACAGAACACGGACGCTTGCCTCAGGCGGTTTGTGAATAATCTTTTCACTCATGTTTTGTTTAGCGGGTTTTGAGTTTTGTTTGCGTTCCTTCTTGGAGAGATGACGATACGTTTGCAATAAGCCATGACTAGGCCAGTGACTGCAGATTTACGACGAGAGAGCATCGATATGCTCGGAGTTGGCGGCTCTTTTAACGAGAAACACAGCGCAAATAGCTTTGTTGACGAGGCCACAGAAAATTTTCAGATGCGAAGACTCGATCAGGCTTCGAAGAAGAGTGCGGATTCTGCGGTTCAAAATGGACACAGGAGTAGAGATGAAAAACACAGGCAACGATTTACAGGGAAAATATCCAGGATTTTTCCTGAAGACTATCGAAAAATACAGAACTATTGCTTCAGATTCTTGGAGATGCCGCGTGGGTTTCTTTCGTTCTCTTATCATGCTCTTTTGTAAGTACCATCCATCTTTCCTGTTACTGTTGGCAGCTAGTCTCCCGGCTACATCAATATTTTATTACATGAGAGCGGAAAATTACAACTTATTGCATGTTTTAACAGCTTTTAATACAGAATTTTTGTGTCGAAATTAGCACTTGGTTTTTCACCTCTCTAGTACAACCTTAACTTCACGCGTTTATTTATTATTTTAATATTCGAACTCTTCTGTTTTTATCTCAGAGCAATCAGTTTTTCCCCAGGGTTTACTGGTGTCATAATTCAGTGTTTTGATTTCAGTCTTTTTCATTGTGAAGTGTTTTACGGGAATCACAGTAATTCGAATAACAGTTTTGAAATTGATTTGTGTTTATACGCTATTTACGCACGGTTTTCCCTCTTGAGAAAAGTTTATGAGATACGCGCGCGTGCTGTCAAAATTTTTGGCCCTTCTTTGCCTTTATAATGCGTATCAATCAACCTTGAAATTAAACAGTAATTAGATCACCGAGAACTTTCATTTTCTAACAATCCAAATTGTTACTTGACTAAATTGGCTTTGCGTGAACAGAAATCTTTGATTTTGAATTATTTTGGGTCGTTTAGCAACTGTTATTTTTGTTCTTCATGGAACTATTCTTTTAAAAGTTCTTTTGCGAAGAATTACACTACATGTAACTGCACAGTTCTCGATGTTGATCACCGGCAAAGAAATAATTTCTGTCCTCCTGAACAGTATTTTTCGCTTTTATGATTGTATGTTAAAAAGGTTAATTTTGGATAGGTTATTTCGTTTTGTTGGATCAATTTTGAGCGAGTTTGTATACAGTCGGACCGAAGCGATCTCAACTCGACTCATCCGCGAGATTATTTTGAATTAGGTCATTTAAAACGTTTTATATGTGCTGATCAATACATCTGTTTGTGGTTTACTCCAGAAACAGATTTTTCCGTGCCAATCTTAACTTCGACTACTGAAACTATTTTAACTACCGTACACAGAATTTTAGATACTCATTTGGTTTCTGGCCGAGCCATCAGATCAACTTGTATCTTGAAAAAGCCTATTCTTTAAGGTTAGCTCTCAGTGAGAGTAGATCAACAGATGTAAAAACTTTGGGTGTTCTGTTCCCTGACGACAACAGCACTGCAGTTTCTATACACACTGCACTTCACTACGCCCTTTATCTAGCTAACCCTTGCTAAGAGAGTGGATATCTTTAATAATAGCCAAATTTGGAGAAAAAGAAATTTGTTTTATAAAATTGTAAGAAAAAATAAATAGATATATCCTTGAACAATTATTGCCAGAGCAGTCAAATTTGAATTGTGATCCAATACAGCATTTTATCAGCATGGGTGGAAAAGTGAAAACTATATATTGAATGTCCAAATAATAGTGTGAAAATAAAGAAGTTAGCTGGCCCTTTTGTTTTTCAATTGTTTCAGCCATTTAGGGGGTATTGTGTGCTTAACAAGTCTGTGAAACTTTCAGAAGTGATGACCTTACTCCTAGAAGTGGTGGTTGTCAAAATTTGACAGAATTTCTCATTTCATGGTGTAAAATGCTAGAAAATAGTCACTTCTCATGAAAGTACTTTTTAAGAGGTTTGAATTCATTGAATACCCTCATAACAGGATTTTGGTCACTGACTTCAATTAAGTAGAACTGCTTTCTTGCAAGTCTTCAGTTTTCACTCTTGAGAGAGAAGGGTTAAGAAAATGTTTTTGTCAATTTGTGAAAAGTGCAGTAATAATTACCTGTAAAGTTAGCTATCAATCATTTACCGGTAACCGTTACCATTGGACTCAAAATAATTGTTATTGTGTTGTTTAGCAGTTTTTAGCATATTATTACATATGTTTTTACATTAACCACCAGAGCTTTTTAAAGTAACAGAAATTTTTTTAATGCACTATTTTAGATTTGGCTTGGTGTTATTGTTAGTCACCTTCCTAAAGGTGATGTTTTTGTTTGGTAGATAGGGATTTTGCCAGAACAGATCTTTAAAACAAATTGCTCAAATTTTTGATCAGTGTCTCTTGCTGTGTGTGTTTATAAACACCCACGCTTTACAAGAGAATGTTAACATCGACTTTTTTGTTCAGTCATTATATAACATGTACCATCATGATAGATCATTTGTTGGCAGAAAAAGAGTGCAGTATATGAAAAGACATCCTATCCCTTTTCGAAAACTGCACTTTCACTTGGGGGAATTAATTTGTTTATTCATGGGAAGAAATGGCAGATGTTTGATTCACTCTAGCGGTAACAACTAGTTGTGTTAGGACAAAAAACCGCTAGTTGTTTATTCTTTCTGATTCGCCTGGTTGCTTGTAAACTTACAAGTGTTTAAAGCTTCCTCTCTGAGTGTGTGTGATAAGCAGAGCTGGTTAGGTCATCCAGGTCATCTGTATAATATATTTAGCAGTTCTCCCTTAAATCTTGCCAAGTTTTCTTGAATCATGTACTTTGGAAAGCAGGAAGTCTTGTAAGATTGCTTTGCTTGATGGCTTTGATTCAATGACCAAATTACTCAGTTCCATCTGAAGACTCATTTTAAAGAACTTCTTTGTACCACTCTATTAACAGACCACCAGACAGTTTTCCTCAGTGCCTCCTACATTTATTTGATTGTTACCACTTCAAGATTCTACCTAAGATACCCAAGTCCGTAAGCATTGTTTAAAGAAGTATTGTGCCCCATAATTTTGATTTTTCAACTATTTGCCAGGATTTCAACTACATGTGTAGACTAAAAATGTTAGAATGATCTAGATCATCATAAAAAAACCGCATCATAAGAAAAATCAATAGCACTGCTTTGTCTTATTTTTCCTATCTCATGAGTTTTATGAAGAACTCAGTGATAGTTAAATCATGCAGCTTTCTTTTGAATTATGCTCTCATTGTTCCATGCTCTTTATTGTTAACATCATCACAGGAAAGTTAGCTCAATAGCTTTTACATGATTGTATGTGAATAACTCTTTATGAAAATTATACGTGTCTTCAACAGCATGACTGTTATGCAAGGGTCAGAGATTAAAATCATTCTGGGGTAGTGGTTGGTTTCCATTCTTTAGCTTTATCAGATCCGCCTCAGTTGTTTTTCTGGTGTTTTTGGCTGTGAGTTGTTTTTATCACCAAGTGGCAAAAACATCCTGGAATAATAGTATTCCTGATTAGAGAAAGTACTAAGTGTGTTCTGTCAAAATTCTTGTTTTTTAAAAATTATAACCTTTACTATCCAACAGGAAAATTGAAGAGGTTTTTGCCTGTAAATTGTTTTGATCATCAACAGTGAAAAATTGTGGCATAATGTTCCTGTTTACTTGAAAAATAGTGTGTCTTACTAAATTCCAGTCACCCCACCTAAGCTATCTACAAAATTAATGCCAAAAAAACAACTGTAAACACTTGCTCCTACATGTAAACGTCTGGAACTGAGGGAAGTATCCATGGACATTTTGTGGTTACAAAAAACACCCTTACCTACCCCTTGGAGTGTAATTGAAAATTCTGATGGGGAGGTGGTGTTCTTAAAGCAAAGGTTTGTTTTAAGGAGAACTGTAACACTAAATTGGAATTTCCAGAGGTTAGGAAGGTGGGGTGGGGGGGTTGGGGGGGAGGGGACTCAAACTTAAACCCCTCCATAAGGGGCAGAGTGTAAATGTTTCCAGAAACACCTGAATAGTTTTAATGTTCTGCTATCAGAATCAGAGGCTTATGGCCTGATGATCGGTGCAAAGCCAAACCCTTTTGTGCTAAACTTCCTAAATAATATTTTCCTGGCATTTTCTCTTTTAGATGCATCTACACTTAACCCCTTAAAATTCCAATTCTCATTTGTTAACCCTATACATTTTCAATAGAAGTAGTGGGGAGAATTTGTTGAAGTATCAATTAGATTCATCATTCAACTCGTGTGATCATGTCCTTAATTCTCATGACCACTCTGTTCTATAAAGCAGTGATATTACAAGGAGAAATTTGATGGTGATCGCTCTTAGGGCTTAAAGGGTTAATGAAGCTTTTAGCGGGAAATGAAAGACATTGTTCGGTTCCACTTTATCTTTGTTTAAAAGGAGCTACGTTGTAGATCACTATTACGGTATTTCAGATGTTTTTGCATATTTGACACTATTGTTCATGTAAAACAAGCTTTACAATGTCCATGTATATGTCCATACTCAAGTTATTAGCAATTTACTACAAGACAAAAGTAATAGTAATTAGAACATCATTGTCATCATGTTATCACCAAATTATTGGGACAAAAAGGAGAAAGAAAATCCATCTCATAGCTTAATTTACATTTTCTACCCTTACTGAAAAATTTTTGTCATTAAACCTTTGAAACGTTTTCAACATTTTCTTGCACTGTAGCAAATGTGAAACTGCTTAACCCAAGTCATCAAGAGATACATGTACCAAGTTTCATTTTGTAAACACCAAAGAAGCAAAATACCGGTAGTGCATTGTGAAAGTACTGCTAATAATTATATTTCATTTGAATGGTCACTCCACGGCATTAATTATGCAGTCTGTAAAGGTCTATTCACTATACATCAAAATAACATTCTTATAGTTGATTTGTGAGCATTTAACAAACAGGATTGGGCAGGCTATTTAGGTATATAAATTATACAGGAATGTATAGTTTCTTTCACCTCAATTCAGCAATATTTTCTTCACATAAAGAATATTACAGATCTTTCATTTTTGGTTACTCATATATTGATAAAATTTTTTTTAATTGCTAAGTGATGATTTTCTCCCTAACCCTTTCTTAATTTTTCTTGTTTGCAGATTTATACTTGTGATAGTTAGTTTAATTTTAACTGTGTTGAGCACAGTCCAAACAGAAGATAACAACTTTCAAGACATTTTACATGTACCTGTATTAGTTGTGGTAAGTTCTTGAAAATCAATGGCTGCTTGTTTCATTTTTCTTTACAGATATTTTGGGCTCATACACCAACCTCCCTTGCACTAAAGGTGTGTGTCTGTGATAGAGTCCAAGATTAAAGGAGTGGGTAATATCAGATTCCTTGGATTCAAAGTGATGAAAGAAGTGGAAAATCCAAAAATTGATTTTAGTGGGTTCTATAAGTTCAAACGCCTGGATTTCAGTAAAGAAATGTTTTTAGATTCAAGAATCCAGATTTGGATCCCCCCTCCCCCCCTAAAAAAAATGTACACAAAGTCACTGCACTTTACATCGAAGTCCATTGAGGTGCAGGTTTTCACAACAAGATGAAGTTTGAGACCATTTAATGAAAAGTTTAATCCTATTCTGTAAACATTTTGTACATGTAGCATGTTTTGAACTTAATTCGCTTGATTTCTTTTTGTGTTTTGTTTCTTTCACAGGAAATTACATTGATAATTTTATTTGTGATAGAGTATATTATACGACTGTGGGCAGCAGGCTGTCGCAGTGCTTATGTAGGAATAAAAGGAAGGCTACGTTTTGCTGTTCAAATCTATTCAATCATAGGTATGCTTGAGGAATGAATTTGTTTTTACATTGGTGTCAATGGTCACTCATGTCAAAAATCTAGTTTGTACAGGGTTTGTACAGGTCATGGAAAACCTGGAAAGTCATGGAATTGAAGTCATTTTCCAGGCCTGGAAAGTCATTAAATTTAATTGTCGGTCCTTGAAAGTCTTGGAAAATGAAAGTTGTGTTTGGTAGATTAATTACTGCAGATGGCAAAGCAAGGGAAAGTTAAGATCAAGAGGAGTAAGTAAACAGTGCAAACTGCATGCATTTTGGTGGACACCAGAGTTTGTGTCTGTTGAACTGTTTAAAGTCCAAAAATATGCTAAAACAAGAAAAGTTTTGAAAATTTTCAAAAGTGACAATTAAACCCAAGGTCATGGGAAACTTTAAAAGGTCATGGAAATAGTGGTGGAAAGTTGTAGTTATTTTTCTGTTGTAGTTAATTTTTTATCTCAGATAACTTTCCTTTGTTTTTAAGTATGGTAATGTATGCTAATGAAGTCAAAACAAAGGAAAAATAAGTACTACCTGCGATAAAAAATTAACTGCAACATCTATAAATACGTAAAAGCCTAATAAAATTTGTCAGTACTCTATAATGCTGCTACAACACTCTGAATTTAGGTTGAGTATCCTCTGATAGCATTGAGTGCATTAATTTGTTATTTTTCCTTGATCTGCAGATATGATAGTTATTATTTCTTCAATTGTGGCAATCTCAGTGGCCAGCTATGCTTCATCTTCTTCAGTTAGGTAACAACACTTGATGCATTTATCATTAACCTTACCTTATTGCATTGAGCTGCATGTGTAACCTGAAATTTTGTTTGTTTCCATTCAGGCTTTTAAGATTTCTTCCTCTTCTTCGGGTATTAAGATTTGACCGTCAGGCAGGAACGTGGAAGCTTTTGGGTTCTGTTATTTATGTTCATCGCCAGGTGTGGATCGTTTTATTGTCTTGTTAAAAGTCCTGCATAATTCTTTACTGATAAAAAATATGGACTCGCAACTGCCAAGCTCGACGTAATCAAAGCTCTTTCCAAACACTTCTCAATCTCATTAGTTATTCATGAAGTCAAAAGCCAGTAAATTACGACTGTTTGGGTCAAGTGGACGAATCTTGATACCTAATGAAACACCAAATAAAACGCTTCCATGTTTTCATCTGAGATGAAACATGTTTTTCATCTGAGATCAGACTGCTATGATCTTCTTTCATATAATTCTTCACCCCGCGTTTCTTATATATGATTTTCATATATTCATAACTTCTCGCGAGACTCGCTTTGCTCACTCAAATAGGAGAGCTTGCTCACAGGGTACAATGGTTCTTGACTTGGACTCATGATTTTTCACAAGATGAGTCCCATCATAACTATTTCTAACAAAATCACTGATCAACAAGAGGGAATTGCTTTGATCTTTATAGAATCCTTTCAACTAAGTGGTATAGAGATCAATCTGGGCAAATTAATATGAATATTGGGGCTTATAAGGTTAAGGGGTAGGAACTCAGCGTGCAAAGAAAGTGGTGTCCGATAGCCCAGGGCTAGTGAATTCTGTTTTTAACTTGCCCAACGGGCAAGTAGTCTTTTTTGAGGAATTCAAATAACAGAAGAACTGTGAGATCAATTCTGCTCTTAAAAGAGCTTTTGGGGCTAGTTGAAATGACATCTGGGCTAGTAAATGTTAGCGTCAGCTTGCCTGAATGGCAAGCTGTAAAAATGATTTTCTTTGCACCCTGGAACTGTATAAAGCTTAGAGTTTTTTGGACCTAGTACACTGTCCATAACTTCCAGTGATTTTGTTACCTCTGCGTTCTGCACATCCCTGAGGCATAAAAATCTCCAAAGACTCAAAATATGTCATGAAATGCGTCTCTTAGGATGCAAAGAACAATCAGTCCATTTGAAGATTTTTTGGTAGATTTTCCTGTTCGTGTAATTTCTGTGGCTTTTGTTTTAAGATGCATATTTACTGTATTTTTTTGCATTAAATGTATGAGAATTATATTTCTATTAAATTTTCAGTAAACTGTAATTCTGTCTCCAGATTAAATGTCTGGTTACATAAATACCCAAGCATTTTCAATAATAAGGACTCCTCGTTTGACTCCATGATTTTTCACAAGATGAGTACCAGGACTCAACATAACTATTTGAAACAAAATCACTAAACTTCTTTTTTTCTCATTATTATTTTCAGGAACTTCTAACAACATTTTACCTTGGTTTTCTAACATTGATATTTGCTTCATTTGTACTCTACATGGCTGAAAAAGATGCCAACGACACAGATTTTGAAAGTTGGCCAAGTTCATTTTGGTGGGGAGTGGTAAGTACTGTCAGGTGTTTCCCCTGAAGTCAGAGTAAGAAAGTTGAGCAATGATGATTGCAATAGCAACCAAAACATCAAAAAGCATGTGGTATTAATTAGTTACATGTTCATCAGCAATACAACAACTCTGCATGCATCCCACTTTTTGATACATTTGTTAACTGTCGTGGCATGACTAGCCTGCGAAAACATCCATTTCTCCTCGCTCTTCGTCCCTGTGGACGTTTCGCGAGGAGGAACGTCTGCGACTCAGCGGCAGAAATTATATACTGATGACGCAGTCCAATGTTTACATAATAAATCCAGTAGTCATGGGGTTCCAAATAAAAATTTGTCCAATTTTATATGTCTTCTGGTCGATTTTGGTAAAGTGTTGTGTTTATCTGCCAACTTGCTCCAGCAAAACTCAAATGCTTCTAGAGAAGACTATATTCCACAAATATTGACTGTTTTGTTAGAGATTCTTCGCTTTTACATTTGACCTTTGTGGCCTTTTGTCTTTTGTCTGTCATTCGTAAACAATAGTTAAAACAATGTAACTACTCCGTCGACCAATCAGCGCTTCTGACCGGATTCCAGACAGATTTTACGTCATCAGTGTGGAATTTCAGACGCTGAGTTGCAGACGTTCCTCTGTGTGAAACGTCAGCATCAAGAGCGAGGAGAAATGGATGTTTCGCAGGCTACGGCGTGACTACCACAAGAAATTTCTATTTTCGCATTTTGTGGAGGATGTGAACACAAGATGATGTCAAACTGTGTGTGAGAAAACAAATTATTGGATTCGGTTTCTGTGATATCTGGAATAATCTAGAGGTCTCAGTAAGTGTTATCAGCCAGAGCTGAACACTTACCTCGACCTTGATTATTCTGGATATCACAAAAACAGAATCTGGATCTAAAGGTAGTGTTTATAATATTGATTTCACAGGTTACTCTAACTACAATTGGATATGGTGATGCAACTCCTAAGACTTGGCATGGAAAGCTTTGCGCTGCTCTATTTTTTCTTTGTGGCATCTCATTCTTTGCCCTCCCTGCGGTATGTTCTGATTTGATTACATTAATTTGGTTATGATTATTAATCAGTCCAACCGCAGTGAACCTTGTTATAACTTCTGGATTGGGTGGGTGTGTTGGCTAGTAAGATCTTTCATCTTGGGCAAATGACCGAACACAAATGCGCGACGAGGAATGGTGACGTCAACAATCACATTGCTGAGCACCATTTAAAGACGAAACATCAAATTGACTGGGACTCTGCAACATGTATGACGTATTTTACCGACTACTATCAACGTCTTACTTTAGAAAGCTGGTTTACTAACTTAGAACAAACGCCACTGAATCGTAGCCAGCAGTTACCAGCGCCGTACAAACGACTTATTGACGAGATCAAGCAAAACTAACTACGAGAGAACAACTGGAGAACTGACAATTTGACTAACAATAGATGACTGTTTAACTGTGACAATAGACGGATCGAAACACACCATCACTGATTATGAGTCTTCATAGCCAATAACATCACGGCTTAACTGACAGACAACCAATAACATCGCGACATAATTGACCAATCAGATCAATAACCAGAGTATAATACCATCAACTGACGTGATACAAGTCACTTTGACTCTGAAGATGACTACCGCACAGGTTGTTGAAACGTCAGTCACTGTCAACAACAACAGTCCTATTCAGGACTACGTTCACCTGGACGATCAAACTCAACCTTTTGAAATGACTCCTGGGTTCAAACCTTTAACAGTTTCGCATAATTGTTATGTTATTCTATTGTTTTCAATATTTCATAGCCAAAACTGTGAGGCCTTTTTGAAACTTTACAACCCCACTGTTTATTAGCCAAAAATTACATTACATGATTTTATTTCTTGGCTCTATTGCCTCAGTAACTAAGTCTAACTTTCAATCTGTTTTAAATTAAAGGGTATTTTAGGATCAGGGTTTGCTTTGAAAGTCACACAGCAACAGCGTCAAAAGCATTTCCACAGGAGACGAAGGCCTGCAGCAATTCTTCTCCAGGTAAACTGTCTGTTTTTAGCATAAAGGTGGACAGAATTTGTAGCCTTATTCATTTCAGATTGCATGTGACACTTCAAGTACAGTTACATGTAGTTTTCCCTGAGAGAGGTGGTTTACATCATCCTTGTGAGCTTTACTTGTATGACCAGTTGCAGAATTTTTCTATTCCCAGTCCTGCTTTACTTAGAAGCAACCAAACTTTCCATTGAAACACATATTGAATGCCTCTCCTTACACGGTGCAAAGAAAATAATTTTTACAACTTGCCATTCGGGCAAGTTAAAGTTAGCATTTACTAGCCCCGACGTCATTTCAACTCGCCCCAAAAGCTTTTTGACGAGGAGAATTGATTTCACAGTTCTTCCTTAATTCAAATTGCTCAAAAAACATCACTTGACTGTCGGGCAAGTTAAAAACAGAATTCACTAGCCCGATAGCAAAATCCACTAGCCCCGGGCTATCAGACACTACTTTCTTTGCACACTGCTTCCTGACCCAACAGATGACATATAAGTGTTAAGTTAAATATAACGCAAAAAATTAGCGCGTGGTCTTGGTGACCCCTTGGATTTTCTACATGACCCCCCGCTCGAAAGAATTAACTGGTATGCTGAGTGGCTTTGGTTTTTATTCAGAATACTCCTAAGTTTGAAACATTTGGCTCTTTAGAAACAAGAAAGGAACTGGTGAAATAATGTGCCCGGCAATTTTTTTCTGAGGCTGTTACTGGGGACACGCTGGTCAGCTATTGGCCAATTTTTTTCCTGTCCCTTGTAACAGGACAACTAACAACTCCCGAAGTCTTTGCAAAAGTTAACTTTTCCCAGTGTCCTTGTATGTATAATATGTATCAATTTTATCTAAAAAGGGTATAATGCAAAGCAGTAAACTGACACACCTGCCGCCCTCATTGTGCAACAGTCAACAATTACAATAAGAAATTTAAAATAAATATGATAGAATAAACTGGAATATTAAAATATAACAGGAAAATGTGATTAAAAATTTGTAAATAGAAAGATATCAGGTAATAAAAATTACAATGAAGAAAATTAGGAAGATGCATAAAAGTCAATTAAGGCCTTTATAAAACTATGTACACATTCGATCTTCTTAAAAGAAATTGGTATTGTTTTCCATAATGCAGCTGCCCACACACTAAATGTAGGCCCCCCTTCGGTTTCACGTTTAAAGCGAGGGCAGACCAAGTTCAAGGAGCTATTTTGGCTATTTTTCCCAGGGTTTGCACGCACCATTCTCAGGTGCTTAAAAGGAGCAAACACAGGAAGACCTTCAGGATAAAATTGCTCATGTTGTGAGAGAACCAAAAAAGACGGACTCAGGCTCTTTTTTGCACTGAATGGAGTCCTTGAAAAAATGGGAAATGTGTCCTTGAAAAGACCTTGAGTTTTTTTCCAAAAAAGGGTATGAACCCTGTAATCCGACCATTTATGTCCGAATTTAATACCAGAAGATCATTCATGTAGGCTATGCCCATTTATACACTTTATAAAGTGGCGAATATGCATTTCGTTATTCATTTTTTTAAACTTTTTTTTCCCGTTTCTTCTAGTCCTATTGGCGGCTTTTCTGTGCTGATCTCAACTCTAAATCAGTGGCGACTTGGCTGCCGTCAATTTACTACAATCGGCAGCAACATCTTCTGAAAAATGTCTTGGAGAAAAGTGGAACTGCCACAGGTACGGCACATGGCGACAACAGTCCTGATCTAAATAAACGGAAACGTTCCATTTGGAGCAAGCCGCAGAAGGGTTTAAGGCGTGGCTCTTTTGACGCCCGCTTCTCTAGATCAGAGTCACCACTGACAGGCATTCTTGACAGAAAATCAAGCGCTTGCAGTGTTCTAGACAGTGATTTTCTGGGTGAGATTTCCGCGGGTTAGGTCTTAAATGGCACTGTAAGGTCAAATTTGGCATCAAGTGCTACGTCGTTGGCTGTATGCTTGTAAGGTTTGAATTCCAAAGGGTCTCCTTTTAAATAGTTGGTTTTGAATAATGAATCTGGTCTGAGAATCGTTGATATTAAAGGAGAATGAAGAAAGTCCAATTTAGTAAGCTTACTTGCCACTGATGTCCCATTTGATGCCAAATTGCACCGTGTGTTACAGTTCCTCTCTCAAAAGCAACTGTTCCTCGAAGAGTGGTTGTCTAGTTTGTGCTTCTGTGCTAAGCTCTGTTGGTCGTCTGGTGGACAACCTGTAATAAAATGGCACAGGGACAGTTAGGTGTGGCCTTTAGGGTCTTGGTAGAGAGGGATGTAGTGATACCTTAGATTTCATGTGAGACTACTTCCGTTGAAGTTACCATCAGCACGGACTTAATTCAGATACACCACATCAGCTTTAAAAGTCAGTAATGTGCATGTTGAAGAACAATGTTTTGTTATTGGTGATCTCACTTTTAATTTTCTTTACCTTTATAGTCTCATTCTTCTTCGGCTGACTTGCACTTTGCACACTGATGTGTAGCTCATAGTGAGGAGTGATATTACAAGTGTAGATATGCACCTAAAGTTGCATGGGTGATGATAAGAGTACACCAGTTTTCCCACTGGAATCCTTAACCTGTAGCCTGTGAATACAGCCATCTCTTCTCGCTTCTTGTCCCTAGGGAAGTTTCGTGGGAGAGTCGTCTGCGCTTCAATAACAGAAATTCCATACTGATGATGACATTAATCAATGTTTACATAATATTTATCTTGTAGTCATACCTTGGGGTTCTAGATGAAATCTGTTTGAGTGTAAGTTTCTCCTAGTCTATTTTCTTAAAGTTTTGAGTTACTCTGTGAATGAGCGGCAGCAAAACGCAATTGCTTCTTCTAAAGGAGAATATATTCCACGAATAATGACTTTTTTTAGTAGATCCATCTCTTTTAAATTGACCTTTTGTCTGTTTTCTGTCATTTATAACAATACCTAAAAGAATGGAATTGCTACGTTGTTCAAGCAGAGCGTCTAACCAGATTCTAGAGAGAGTTTTCGTCATCAGTATCGGAATTCTGTTGTTAAGGCGCTGATGTCTTTTTCACGAAACTCCCTTAGTGGTGAGGAGCAAGGAGAGTTGGCTGCATTCGCAGGCTACTTCAGCTGTAATATCGGTCACGGATGTTAATGAGCGGGATACATCGATATTATTTGTTCACCAGTTCAACGCAATAACTTAAACTGGAAAGACTAAGTGAAGTTTTGTTCTAAAGTGCTTTTGAATACACCTACTGGTACCTTGATTTTAGTTCATGTGTAAAAAAGCCATGAGATCGACAGAACACTCAATCTGTTTGAATTGATTTGATTGCAAATGACAAACAAGCTGCAACATAGTCACTAGATTTGAACCCAGGCCTCACACAGATGTATCTTTAAACGTACTTGAAAACATAGTTACAAGGGGAAAGTAGGGGGGAAGTCTGTAGCATGTCACAAGTTGAAAGTTTTCTGCACAAAATTCGTCTGAGAACATCATTTTATACACTGTGTTGTGCTCTGTGCTGTATTCACGTCATACCTTTCGGATGGATATCCCGTTCTTTCTTTGTCATGCTGGCTTCATATTTTGTTGGTGTCCTGGTTTCATATCAAGCTTTTTTGATGATCGTTAGGTCCCTTTAAAGCCCATCGTTGTTGACTGATATGCAATAATTTGAAAAATAAACCGCGGAAATTTAATTAATAAACAAGCAAATATTAATCAAACAAGCAGTAGTATTAAGTAAGTTAAAAAGTTAAACACAATTACTTAAAATGAAGTTGTTAATACATAATGTTAAATAGAGGGAAATGTTTTAATAATAAAACCGTTAGCAATAATAAGATTTGTGAATTAATGAAAGAAAAGTAACGATTAAGCGGTAGCATAATCCGCAACTTGACTCTACCAATCTGAATTTGAATGCGAGTCTTCCTTTCCGTACCAAATTGGAAAATGTTAGTTTTGAGGAGATAAACTTCTCATAGCAAGGGAGATCCAATGACATGCTCAAATCACATGGCTTAAGGGTTAAAGTGGCTTTTAAGAAAAAAATTAGGATCAGCTATCAAGCTTGGTAGGTTAAATATAATAAAAATTGTTACTCTTAAGCGTATTGCGCTAACAATAGTGATACAAAGGCCTTGTGTCATACCTCACGACAAAAATTTGGGCAAGCTCCAATGGTCTTTTGAAGTACAAATATTAACATTAATGCTTCTTTAAGTTAAGTTAAATGGGTGATAAAAGTAAATGTATATTTTCAGCAGATGGCCGCTCTAAACCAGGTTTATGCAGTAGTCACGATGCACTTATGACGATGTTTTCATCCCATAATATTCACTGTTCTATCGTACATCCAATAAAAGGATCGCGCCCAGGCTCGTTAGTGGGTGGTAAGTTCATGTTCACAGCAACTAACCTCTGATTTCAGCGCGTGTAACTAGTTAAAAACACCAGCAAATCTAAAATAATTATCATGTGAAATCAAAGACGTGTTAAATCTTAAACTTGTGGATTTTCAACTCTCTTTGCCAAGTTGGTTGCTAGTGTAAGTCTGAGAACAGAGAATGATATAGGCTTGCTTAAATTTAACGTTGCTTACAGGTTTGTGAATATGTGAGATTAACTCTAAACAATAAACAGTTAACATAGTATTTAGAATAAACGAGGTCTCAAAACCCAGGGTACGAAACTTAGCAGCACCCACAAGCTTTCCACTCCATCGCGGAATCTTTATCAAGTGATGGAGTCGAACGTTTGTCACTTGATTTATACTGTGAATCACGTGACAAAACGTTCTGCTAAAATTGTGGGAAGCTCGTAACCATCGTTCATGTTCAATGTTGGAGCCCGACAAAAGATTTCGATGGCCTCCCTGACTGTCGTCTTCCCTCGCGAGTATCGAGGAGGTGATATCAAAGGTGTCGCCTGGACGCTTGAGTTGACACAGTAACTTTTAAAGAATAAACTTGTCTTCGCCAAGTTCAATGTCAGGTCTGACGTGTCTATTTGTTTCGTCTTGTAGATGAAAACATGCTGCTATCTTTGCAAAACGAGGGAGAAATACCTTGTATTGAGTAAGTTTTAGTTGTTTCGTAGATCCATTTTAATTTTTGTTGTAGTAATTGTTATCTTACAGTTTTTGTTGGAATACAATTACTGGTGTTATGTCATTTTTTCCTCTTTGTGTCCAGTGTAGATTATTTCATGCTCTACTTTATTCTTTTCAAACTGAACCTCACATTTCAAACCTTTGTAAAAGTTAACCCTGTTCAAGGGGAACTTGAAAACAACTTGAGATTCAAGGTGGGATCTAGGGACAGATTTTATTCGTGGAATGGGTCGATCTTTTGACGGAAACAATTAGTGCCTTTCACTGCCACATTTTAGAAACATTTTAAAATTCACCGAGTCTTGATTTTCAGTATTAGGTCACCAGTGCAACAAATTTGGGCGCACTGACGCGTTTATAGGTGCTATTTCGTATTCTAAACTATATATGATTTTTTTTCCATTTGTTTATTTTGGCAGATTGAGTAACGCACAGAAGCTGGCGATTCGTCTTATTCGAATTTTAAAGCTCAGAGTAGCGATTAGAAAATTCAAGGTGAGAAAGTCGGCGCTAAGGTAATCGGCTTCGCTAGTGCACGACTAGCTTATCCATGGACTGCGCATGTCGACTCAACTGGTCGTCTGCGAGCAGTCTCTTGGGGGCGTTCTTTCTTCGCTTTCCTTCCCCCACCACCGTATCCCCAGGTCGGGAAGAGCTTGCTCGCAGGCTACTCAGCAGGCGTTAGTAAGGTACAGTCAAAGGAATGCAAACCAGTGGAAGAGGTGGGACGCTTTTAAATTGGCCGTTTGCATTATGCCCATAGTTTTGTTCCGCTTTTCACTTCCAAACTCCCTTTCGCTCACGATGTTTATTTATTTATTTTTTTTAACAAGATCAGATAGTTATTTCCCGAGCGACATTTCTGTGTATTTCTTTTCATCTGTCCGCTGAAGTGATTTCCCGCCATTTTTACTTTCCCACTTTGTAGGAGGCCTCATTTACGTTCTCCGAAAAGTATGCAGCAGCTGTAAGAAATGCTTACGGCGTCATGATGCAAATCATTGCCGTTGGCAACAAAAGGCGGGAAATAGCATAACTAGTCTGCTACACAGCCATTTTTAGCGTCGTCACGCAAAGCTCCTCCCCACAAACAGGAGGGGAGGGGAGGAGCGTTGCGTGACGACTCTAAAAACGGCTGTGTAGCAGACTATAGCATAACCGGCTGCTCGTAGAGTTCTGGCTTACTAGTAATGTAATCATGTGACCCGCATGTGATCGGCCTCCAAGTGTAGGGGGACGTGTAGCCTGCTGCGAAGCGCGGGAAAATTTTATAGCGAGTGCGACCAAGCGCGGGAAGCGAAGACGGGAATGTTGGTTGGTTAGTCTTGTATTCTTTCAGAATCGCCCCATGTAAGGTAATCCAAGAGAGTCTTGGATTCCGGATTCCACGCTGTGGATTCCGGATTCCATGCCTGTGGATTCCGGATTCCGGATTCCACATCCGCGGATTCCGGATTCCATAAGTGGCTGGATTTTAGATTTCAAAATTCTATTTTCTGGTTTTCAACGTTTCCTTTGTACTTTGTTTTCACCAAAAAAGCTTGTTCTTTTTTTACCCGAAGTGTACATTGTCTTATATAAAATATAAGTATAAAATATAATTCTTGGCCTTACCCGAGAGGATTATGAACATAGGAGCGGTTTCTGAAGTCCACGGAGTCCACATCGTTGAAGAAATACTAACGAGGAAGGGCTATTCTTATTTTAATAATAACAACGGCGTCAACAATAACAAAAGAGGTACACATTGCCAAAATCAGTGCTTTTCAGGTTCAAACATAATTCGTCTCCGAATTGTTTAATTGCCACACAGAAATGTAAAACTTCAGTTACAGCTTACCAACAAATAGCGTGAAGATAGTCCAATTACTATACTACAAGCTACGCAGGCAACGGAAACGTTTATCTCAGAATAAACCGTGTCGTTCTCCATCCTGATAAACTAACTCCCGGCAGTCTTATCGGGAGGGATACTTCTCCCTCATCCTCTGCTGTTGGTGGTGCAGTTTCATTCTCATTGTCATCATCGTCACCGTAGTCCCCATTAGCAATTCGACAGAGCCTGTTATCCTCCTCTGTTGTTAAAATGATGTCTGATCCATCGAAAGAAAAGTCGAGTACTCGGGTTAGAATGGACTTGGGGGAATTCCCATTACAGACATCACCGGAGGTGTATGTTAGTGAATCACTTGTTTGGTTTAGCCACTTTAGGGATACTCTTTGCTGCACAAAATTTCCACCATTCACTTCTATTTGTACATCCTCCAGAAGAACTGCTAACCAGAAGGGTGAGATCTCTCTTCTACGGTTGTGTCTTACTGCCAATATGTCGTCTTTCTGGTAAATGGTTTGCACCCGTACAGCCGTACTCCGCAATGCCACATTAGCATCCACAACTTGGCAGGCTGTTGTTACGTCTTCGCTTTCCTCTAATGAGGCTGTGATAGTAGTGGGACACATACTAAGGGCATAAGGAAGGGTGCCAGTTAGCTCTTTCGTTTTTGAGCGGACATTTTCCTGTCTTACACCTCTTCCATACTCCTTAGCAAATTCTCGCATCACAGTTTCTCGCCTTGTGTCTTCTTCTTTGCTACCTGTTCCTTCAGTGATTGCTGACGGCTTGTTTGGTCGCGTCTTGATGTTTGGGGGTTCACCTTTGATAATTTTCTCCGGATAATATGAATTGGGCCCAGTGAAATATGAGAAATCCTTCTGGTAAATGCGCAGCATATCGTCTTCCACGCAGCGCACTCTTCTATAAGCGTAGTTAGCCACTGTAGGCATGTCGTGGTCTGCTCGCATTCCTTTGAAATAGTATTCCACGCCCAAAGTTGTCATACTTTCGAAACAGATCCTGTCCAGAAGGTGACTATGCCCAATCTCCGTTAGCGTGTTGGTAAGGCTGGTCAGCGATTCTAGCACTAAGAGGAAGGACTGTCGGGTGCATCGAGGTATGGTCATGTCGGGACCGTTGGTATTTCGCTTGCCCGTCCTCTCCAGGGCTTCCTGTTCGTGGTGTAGAGAGAAATGCAACCAACTCCTCGACAGATTTCACATGATCTTCAAATGTACGTGGTAGGTCTTCTTCTTTAGCTTTCTTGTCGAGTCGGAACACGTTTGCATGTTGGGCCATCTTACTTTGCAGGGGGATCAGTCCCTTTGCTGACGTCAACATTCTTATTGCTACGTTACCGGTATCGCATACGAAAACAGTGTTTCGATATACGCATAAAGCAGTAGGCTTGTTCCATCGACTTTGGACACCATCACGATGGCCTGCAGTTTCTGCACACACTTTTGTTAGGGTTTCTTTACCCCCAAGCATCTCTTCTTCCTTCAAACTGAACAGTGCGTGTTCTTTGCTGGAGGACAAGAACACGGTTCCACCATCTGTCACTGCAATACCCATGAGGCCTGGAATATTCGAAATTGTTCTCAGTTTCAATCGTCCTCTCACTTGACAAAGATGAATACATGAACCATTCCCGTCTCCAACTAACAAGTATTGCTCGTCACGTGTTAAGGCTAATGAAGTTAATAAACTAGATCGATCAAAACAAAACAATTCATTTAACTGGCCGACGCAGTTAGTTTCCTCATCGTCTACAACACCAGAAATTGAAAAAATCTTGCCAAGACCAACGTCTGACACAAACAGTTCAACGCTACCCTTTGCAGACGCACATATGGCAAATGGTGACACCAGATCCGGTACATTACCTTCAGAAATAAGGGAAAGATCGTGTACATGGACTTTACGGATACGTCTACCGGCGCAATCTTCTTCCTCACTTTGGCTTTCTTCGGCGCTCCCTTGTACAATCTGGGAAGCGTGACAGAAAAGCGTTCGCAAATTGACTACTCTAACTCTTCCGTTTCCTTGGTCACAAACGTACAGCTTCCCGCTCTCTTTCACCGCAATACCAGCTGGGTTTCTAAATCTGGCCTTGTTGCCATATCCATTAGTGTGCCTGGGCTCACCACCACCAGCGATTAATGTGACATTTGCTGGACAGTGCATGTCAACCATGAAGACTGCATGGAGACGTCTATCGGTAATAAACAGCCTGCTATGCTTTGGGGAGAATGCCAATCCTACCGGGTAGCTTAAAAGAGAGGCCCCGTTCTTTTTCCAGTGCTTGAATTCCAGTTCTGGAACTAATGTTGTGCTCACTCTTTCATCTGGAATGGAATCTTGAATCGCTTTCCGGTGAATCTCCACTGCTGTTTCTACATCCATCCGATCTTTGTTTCGAACTGCTTTCAATGAAACTGATTTCTTGATGTCTTCGTATTCTCTACGTAGCACCAAAAGCAGCCTTACATTCACTAGGTATCCATCAATGTCAATCCAATGCCAAAACTCTGCAGAACGTACTGACTTGATGTTGTGTGGGCAGTCAGGAATAGGGACTTGGTAGGGGTACTTCGCCATGTCTGCTAGCATGGAATTCATAAAGCTCTTTTGCTTGGGATCGCAGTCAGTGGCCCAAACCAATAGGAACAGTCTTGTGCATACTTTATCTTCTCTCATGCACAAACTACAAGGGCGAAGAAGACCTTTTCAAGCAATTTCCGGAGCTCTACGGTGAAGTAAATTCGATAATTTACTTTGGATTCACTTTGGTATGTTCGTTTCATTGATCAAATGCTCTATTTAATTAACATGTCTGTAAATGGTATGGAAACGCTGTCACCTTCGAATATAATTTTGATCACAGAAACGCTTCAGTAAGTGTTCGCACAACCACCGCTTTTTGAGCAGAAAACACGAATAGAACAAACAACGACAACTCCACAGACCTTGAACGTTTCTTTTCTTTCTCCGCTTTTCTCTCTTTCTTTCTTGGACTCCTGTACATAAATTTGCAAGATAGTTAGCTCATAATTCTGAACATGATAGAAACAGACAGATATAGCTGCTCGAAGTTTTAGATTACTGTTTCACACATTCTGATCTATTCAAAACCACGCCGCCAAAACATTTCCATCACAAAGTCACAAACACCGAATTTATAGACGTACGTACCTTTCCGACTCATGCTTTTTCTTGTGCTTCCCCATGCTGACAAAGATTGATAACGATCGATTGAGAAAAAAATTCAAAGTGATCTCTCGAGATGTCTGATTTCGACTTATTGAATCTGGACTGAATGAAAGACACCACGTCGACACCACGTGCAGCATGTGATTCTTTGAGTGACACTGATGACATGTGCCTGAAAGAAGCCAGTAATTGCAACCACCGCGACTACTGATACTACGGCCAAGAATAAGGATACTTTATATTATTATTCTTTTGACGTTACCTGAAATCCAAAAATTAGTTCCAATTGCGCCCAAACAGGAAAAGAATCTAAACCTCCGACTCCAAAAGCGCAACGGGGAAAAAGGTCGAAAGGGTGTCTTATAAAGAGCGATAATATACAGTAATATGAATCACTCCCTGGGATTCTGTCACGTCATTATAATGTGACCATTGTTTCAAATTGATACCCGATATGTCACAATGACAAGGGATGTTCCTGCGAGTGAAACACGCGTGAACATGCCTGTTGCGCGTCCTTGCGACATGAGATTTTCACGCAGCAGTCGCTAAAGGAAAAGAAGAGGCCCTGGAACCATCACAACAGAGTGGATTCCAGCAACCTGGATTCTGAATTACAATGCTTGGATTCCGGATTCCATTAGCTGGATTCCGGATTCCAAAGCCGTGGATTCCGGATTCCACAGACCAAAATTACCTGGATTCCGGATTCCGGATTACCTTACATGGGGCGATTCAGAAGAAAGGAAAAATGCGTTTGTATTGGCAAATGTCCGGATTAAATAACTCACGTTACCTTTTGTTTTCCACAATTTTCCTGGGTTATTACCGAGATCAGTAAACGGAGTGTTAAAAAGCAATTTTCATTGCTTCTGAATTAACCTTAAGCGTTACATTTAAAAACATTCCCAGGAATTGTCCCATGATATTTATATCTCCCTTTCCTTGCACTTGTGTTGTCTAGGAGGCAAGACGACCTTATGATGTTAAAGATGTTATAGAACAGTACTCTACAGGACATGTGGAAATGTTGGCCAGAGTGAAAAATCTTCAGGCAAAGTATGCCATATTTTTAAAGCTTTAAAATAGTGTGAACCGAAGAGTCATGTCATTTCCGGTTGTCCCCTCTGGTTTGCCTTCTCAGGCTAGGTCGTCAGTCACGGAGGTCCGGGTTCAAACTTTGCTCCTACCTTTCTTTTTTTTTTTTTTTTTCTGTGGACCCCATTTGAAATCCTCGACCATGCTAGTGGGTAGCCAGTTGGTTCACCTACTCAGCTGCCTACTGCTAGTTTCGATTTTAAAGGAGCTGTGTTACGAAATTTATCAAAATTCAAACAGTACGAACTGCCTCCAAATCGAGTGAAACACAAAAAATAACTTCTCAAAAACATGTTATGATGGTATAGATAACACAGTAAATAAAAACGATGGCACGGATGGTCAAACTTGAAGAAAATTACAACGGATTGTAATTGTGGGCTTTTGAAAACAGTTTTTCAAAGTTTCTTTTTGTTGTTTATAACGTTTGATATACTGCTTTAGCTATATTTGTGGGACAAGAAGCTGTAATTTTGTCATTTGATAGTAATTTCTTCTCTAACGTTAATTTCCATTGTTAAAAATCCCAAGAGTGACCAACATCAATTATCTCCTAACAATATCAGCACATAATTAAAAGAAAAGTTTATGACAATAAATAAAATGATCACCTCAGGCAAAATGCTTTGATCCTTGAGCAAATTCTCTCAACTGTTTGTGTAAGGAAATGTATGGAGATCAGTTTGGAGAATTTGTATGTGGATATTATGGCTTAAGGTGGCTCGACCCAGTATTTTTGTAGGTACACCTTCCATCTTTGAATCTCTTAGACTTAACACATTTATTACACATAGACTAAACTTTATTATGATATTATGTTTTCGGCGATCGGAATAAATATCACTTGACAGTGACGTCACAATCTTGAAAAGGCCTTGAATTTTAGTAGTCGTCTTGAAAAGTCCTTGAATTCAAATAAGGTCCTTGAAAAGTACTTGATTTCTTTATATGATCTTAAAAAGTCATTGAAATTGACTACTTTGTTTACCCCACATCATTTTCTGTGAAATTAGAGAGCATAGAAAACCAGAGCATAGGAAAAACAAAAGGTACAAAACAGAGAAAATGTTCAACGGAGTAAAACGAAAATAAATGGTCAGTATAAAACCCGAAACAAGAATATTTTATCTCTGTTTTTTATTTCTAATGCTATTTCTGTATCTCAGACTGCAAGTCATACCAGTGACTGTTGACATTTTGCAAAGTAGTGTTGTCACGGAAAGTAGTACAACATAATGTGAGAGATGATCAACCATGGCTGAAGATATAAAAATCGTAAATGACTCCATTGAGTGTTTCAGCCAGTAACGTGTTCAAAAGGGGGTCAAAGGATGCCAATTTATTGAATAAATCTTAGACCTTGAAAACTGTAATTTGTCCTTGAAAAGTCCTTGAGTTTGTTTCTCTGAACTTGTACAAACTATGATGACAGTACAGCCCTTCTAATCGTGTTACAAAAAAAAGACATGCAGATCTGTGAATATTCTGACTGTAGTGTCTTTACAAACAAAGCATTTGCAAGTGCGTGTTGCCATGTACTGTCTTTGTGACTTATTTAGCATTAGTTTGAGCACATTATATGTGTCCTTGTCTTCTAGGATGGACAAAGCATTTGGTGAGAGGATTGATGGCACAGGTACGCTTTCTCTAGTTTACAATCGAAGACATTTGGTGAGACGTCAGGGTCGTTTTAAGTGGGAAAGTAAAGTCTGGCGTCACTGTTACAAAGCACTCTCTTTTTGCGACTTTTTGGCTATTTTGAAATGAATGGTCATAATAGCCTATGTTATGGTCTCCCGGGGGGTCGCCCCAGAATTCCCCAGGGAGAACTTGCTCGCCGGCCAGGTCACAGTTGAAGATTTGATCCACGGAGTAGAAACTCGGAACAACTTTGTGTAGTATAATAAACAGCATTAATGAAAATTGCTGTATAAGCTTTATAGTGACACTGATTTCATTCACTGGCTCCAAAACATTATCTACCCATCACTTTAAACAGTACCATCAAGTCCAGGTTGTTCAAACGTTGGATAGCGCTATGCACGGGATAAATCACCATTCAGCAGATAAGCGTAAGGAAAACCAATTGCGTTATTCAGTGGATAGTGATTTATCCAGTGGATAGCGCTATCCACTTTTTGAACAACTGGGGCCAGAACAGAAGTGATAAGTATTTTTCATTTGAATGGACACAGTTCAGGATTTTATCCACAGACTCGTAATAGCAGCAAGATGTACAGGAACTGATACCTTTTTAGCTGGATATATTAGCTGGTGGCACTTAAGGATTTCGTGTGCTCGTTTTCTTAACGAATTTTTGTTTTTCAGACGATGAAACTGCAGGGAAAGTAGGGATCAACAACAGACTTTCTCGAGTGGAACGACAGGTTTTCTGAAAACATTTATTTCAAATCTCTGAGTTAGAACTCGATCAAAGGGGCAATGTCACGCTATTTGCTATCTATTAAAAACGCTAAAACTTGTCTCGTTATCTACTGAGTTCTTTTATTTAAGTAATGGTTCAGTTTTGTTAGTGAAGACTATATTATTTATGTTAGGCGTTGAAACTGTTTGCAATAGTCGGTTGCTGTAGATTGCAAGGATGGACATAGGTTAAAACTTGAAAAAATTGGGACAACATGAACAAGTTAAATCAGCCTTAACTCTACAGGAGCATTAACGTGTATGAAGGCACTAAATTATTAATCACTTTAGGGCACCATTGATCAGCACTGTTCTCGTGACATGGCCCCTTTAAGATGAAACTGAAGAACTTTAGTTGCCTTACAAGGGTTTTCTTTGCTGTCTTTTGTTCTGACTGGTTTTGCTTTTTGTTTAGGTGCATTTGATGGATTCCAAGCTAGAGGCAGTGTTGCAGATTCTTCAAAACATTCAAAATTCACCAAATTACCCTTCTGGAGGGAGTAACGCGTATGAGTTCTTCCGTGGACACGCCGACGGCGTGTCCTCTAGGCGCTCCTCCGTTTCACGTGCACATTCAGATCCGCTGGATGTGAGAACTCAAATGGCGTTGGAAACTAATCAAATTACAACAAACGTGACACCAAATTCGGATATACCTTGTGTGACACTCAGTGATCCTGAGTCAGTACAGAGTTCGCTGTCGTTTGGTGATCGTCCCCATAGCTCACGAACGACGTCTTTGGGTTCATTACACGGGAGTCTCACAGGAGGAGACCATCCAAACACTGTCCAGTTAGATGGCTTGTACATCAGTGACGTAGGCACTCTAAACGCCCCTCAGCTGTCACGCATTCTTGTTTCGGATAAGCGGCAGTTGTCGGACGTTACCGAAGAGAGCCTGACAGGTTCTAAAGAAACCATTGGCTTCCCTGGATCAATGTCTCAACAGAATTCTACCGCTTCTGAAACTGATCCAGCTGCGGGGGCTGATGAAAGTGAGCCGAAACCTGGGGAGATTAGTAAGGAGAAGGAACGCGCGGAAGTGGACGTTGAGCCCGGGCCAGGGGATATTGAAGTGGTATGGGAAAAACAAGAACCGACTACATTATCTCGCCGTAGAAAACGGAGTCAGCTGAGCTTAGATAGAACTTCGGAATCAGAATTACAGGACGAGAAAGCTTCAAGGGAACAACACTCGCCTTCCTTCTCCACAGGCGAAGGCGAAGCTTTTGATGATCGAGACGTTGCCGAGCGTTATACGGGGACGCCGGAGCGAAGAGACTCGATAAATGGGCGCCGAAGGAGCGCTGGGAAAAGAGATTCCCAGGTTTATGCTGAGGGACGCAGATCCCCACGAGACTCGGAAGCCGGACGTTTTGACGAGTTAACCCGGACCACGCCGACAAGGATGTCGGCAAAGAGGCGCCCGCTTGTCAAATCAAATCCCGTAGATGTGTAGGGGGTATTAAATTTGCCATTGCTCTCAACGAGGAAGGCAAATTCCTACTTATCCTCCCGCCACCTAACTGAGCTGGAGTCAAGAAAAAAGGAACGTCAAATGATCCTGGCTGCCGTCATTTGGCCCATATTACCTTATAGTTCTTGGTAGTTTAGTATGTCACGCTATCGCGAATGGCTGTGTCACGCTATTTAAGGCTGCCAGATGTCAGCGTCACACCATTTAAGGGAATTCTGTGATCTGAAGACTGCTCTTTGAATTGGCTTTTGACCGTACAATCTGCCGATTTGAAAATGGATGAACAAACAAACAAATGGAAAAAAAAATACTAGAAGCCATTTTCGAAAAACACCTTCAGATGGTGTAAAATCAATACAAAGGAAAGGAATTTCAGTCGAATATTAAACTCCTTATGGGTGTCCGGGAGATGATAGTTGCGGATATTTTACTAACTCCAATCACAGATATGTAACCTCGTTCCCAGGGTTCTCTCCTACCCTCCCTGGGTAGGGGAGAACCCTGGGAACGAGGTTAACAGATATGGACAGCCTGGACAGCCTACGCGCAGCCGTCCACTCCACCCCCTAAAGAAATCGGTGTTTTTTTTTTCTATGGGGGGAGATTTGACTAAAGATGGGCTAAGCAAGGGGCATTTATTCCCCTTTCAAGCCAATCAGAGAAGTTCCTAAGGGTGATATATATGTCATAACTTGACACTTCAGAAGTTTTACAAGGTTAAACCATGGATAATGTATTATCAATGGTTAAACTTTGCAGAAGTTGATTTTCTAAAGGTACAATACTACATATTGAGTAAAACGCCGTAGCACCACAAGATCTTTTTGATGAAAGATTTATGGGAAGCTGGTCTCCGTAAGTGGTGCAGTGTTGATAGAGACAAGTTGCTTGCGCAATATACCCATGCTTGTAAATACGGCTGGGTTCGGAATGAAGACGACATTTTCATTCCATGAAACAGAATTACAAAAATATAATCCAAGGTTAGACAGGAAAAGATTTAAGAACACATTTTTGTCTAGACTTAAATATATCAGCTGTTGATTAGGAAATTTATGAGGGCGTTATTTAAGTTCAAGATGTCTTTGGATCGTTTTTTATTACAAACTGCCAAGATATGTCTCGCTTATAGGTGTATTTTCATATTTTCGCAAGACACTCGACTGTGAAACAGTTTATTCCGGATGTACAGTTTAATATAATTAAGATAAATGTGAATAGAAAATACCTATTAAACAAAGAGGAAAGGAATACAAATGTTCTGTGTCTGTTCTTAGTGGAAATAATATTTTCCTTTTTCTTCAAGTGATTCGTACGAGGCCAGTTTTTGGAAGACGCTCGGAATACGTGACCTAGAACCGTTTCACAATTTTGAAGTAGACCACAATGCACCTTGTTTTCCCCCAACATTTCGCAGAACCTTCGTCTCTTATCTCTCCCGAGTATTGTCTAAAGAGAAATCGAAGACAATGGTTATGCAAAATTTTGGGAGGTAAAGAAGATGCGTTATGGTCTACGTGGTGAATAGGCTAAATATTGACGCCTGGGGATTTGGCAAATACACCCACAACTATGTAAAAAGACTTCTTTAGCTTGTATGGTTATTTTCCAATAAAAGGTCCCAGGGGAATTTGTCCCTTTGTGTTTTCAGAAATTATGTGCATATGCTTGCTGCTTGGAAGAGAAGTCTCGTGAGAAAGCAGTAATACAAGTGTTTGGCTTTCTAGTACAAAGGAAATGCGCACAGAAGGGGAGGGGAGGGGGGGGGGGAAACATTCTAAGATTAGATTTCAGGAAAGCGTTGCGCACGTTATACCACAAGTTCAAATTATTGATTTATTTTATAAGGCCTAGGAAAACTATTTCGGAACGTCATAAATGATAAAACTGTCTGTAAATCCAAGGGTACCATTTTTGAAAAAAGGTGAAACTCACTAGATTAAATTGCTTATCTAAAAACCGCCTCCTCGAATTTAAAATGTGCATTACTGGGTATTTTGTACAGATCTATGAAGTTGTCACGCATTACTCCTAGTAGAGTCACGTAATTTTTGTTCATTGTGTCACGCACTTGTCAGGATAACTCAGGTAGATTTTCCCAAATCTATTTTCTTCTGAAGTGCCCGAGAGGAATGATAAATCATGGAGTCTATGAGACCAGCAACTGCAAAAACAAAAAGCGATCAAGTACCATAAGAAAGTAGAAGAGGAAAAAGGGCAACCTAGAACAGCAAGAAAAATACAAACGAAAAGCCGCGCCTTACCAGTAAATATACCTCCGACAATTGCACAAACTCCAGTGAGGAAATGCATAAAGGACCTAAAATAGAAAAAAGGGTGAGAAATTAGGCCAGTTCCGAGTTCCAAAAACCCTCACTTTCAAAATGAGGCCAAGTGCACAACCTTTCTTGTGAAAATGAGTTTTATTTGTATGAGAATGAAAAATCATTTCCACATCATAGGCTGTGCACTTAACCTCGTTTTCATACAGAGGCCGATGGCAGACAGAGTTCATCTGACTCGTCCCCAGTCGTCTCAAGACGAGTACGACTAAGAGTACGAGATTTTCTTTTACTCTTACACCAAGTAGTGGACGCCCGTGAACCAGCGTCATTAGGGACCTTACGAAACTACGACGGCGACGGCAACGTCGAAAAAACCCATACGTTTAATGAGCAAAACAACAACTGCACGTACATCACGCTTTTTTGTATATTTCTTTGCCGTCCCTGAACAACTACAACGTGAAATGACCAAATTTTGAGTTGACTTGAGAACGGGAACGGCAAGGCGATAAATTTCACTTTCTCTCTCTGAAACGGACGCGGTCCCCCCTCTTCAGTTCCAACCGAACGTCTCTCCTTTCAAGTAACTGGGTGACTTGGTATAAGCGGGAAAAAGTTGTAAAGGACTCGAAGTCTATTTTTCAGCGACGTTTTCATTGGCGTCGCCGTTGTCGGATCGTAAGGTCCCTATTTTGAGGCCGGCGGGGAAGCAAGGAAGTATCAAGAGCTCACCTTCGGCTTTCCGTGTACTGAACTACCATCGGCGAGAATTCATACAAGACAAAAACCCCTAAGACGCAAGGAGAAAAGTGAAAAAGATTTAGCATTAGTTGCTTTTGCTTTGCTCATGTACGCTTTTGTTAGAAATCAAGCTGTTAGGATAGCGCCAACTGACAAAACAAATTGGAGGATCATTACACGTTTCTGGGAAATTGCCCACCTACCCCTCCCCTAAGCCAACATTAACACTTACTTCTCACTTAAGGCAAAATATTGGTTTAAGAGAGGGGTAGGTGGGCAGTTTTGACATACCTGGAAGGCCGTGTTCACCGGAGACTTGTCGGATAACCCGCTTGTGTTTTGTTACTGAAAACTGATTCGTTTTAACAACCTGCAGGAAGGATACCAAAAAATGAACAAACAAGGCTCGTTTACCAACGAGATTTCAGAAACAACTGGGGTTACAAAGCGTGCAGACAACAATTTTTCGGTTTTCATAAATTTAGCAAAGACAACTTGATGATCTAAAAACCGACCTAATCAATAGCAAATCGGCAAACTGAGCATCGGAAGTCGCGTTCAGTCCTTTCTGCGCACTCTTGCGTTTCATTTGACGTTGCGTTCTTTTTTCTATAGATCCGCCTTGTAACTGCTAAGTGACTTTCAACGGACTAGAAGTAGCCTTTCTCAGAGGTTTTGCGTGCAACTAGGTCGGTGTTGTGTCGGATTGCATTATGGAAATGTTTTTTGAGATTAATTTTGACCCAGTTTACTTCACAATCGCGTCAAAGCCAATAAACGAAACGAGAACATTTCCAAAACAGTCCCATAACGCTTTCACCTGATTTCATACTTGTGCCTAAATCAGGCGCACCCCAAGACTGTTTTCTGTAAAATATCTGTTCGGAGAAGCAAATATTGCCTAGAAATTCCTTTTGCTTGAGGACAATACAAATTTCTAGATGAACGTCCCATTCATGCACAATTTTCGAAGCTTATCTAATAAAGTCCTTACGATTTTCTGAAGTTTAATTTTTCATATTTTACTACCCAGATTGCGAAAAGGAAACCTAAAATTTTCGGTGATGGAGAGAGGAATCAGAAAAATTCTCACTTTCGTAAAACGTTACATTGCATCTGAAATTTTCGGGAAAATAACACTGAAGCCCTTGTAATTTCCAAAAGACTTAAGTTCCCCTAGGATGACCAAACAGATTAAAAATTTTGTAGCGCAGCTTAGAATGCATTTCTAGAGATCTAAAAACACACTGGATGGCCTAACAAGAGCTGTCATCGTATTTTTAGGAAACCGTCCTTGGGGGCCCCTGCTAAATGCAATCAAAAAATGCGAAGGGTCTTACAGTACAGTGCTCACCTCTCCGTTTAACTTCCGGTATATTGTGGGAACTATCTTCACAAAGTACTGGTACATACTTCCGGCTAAGTAAAACGAAAACAGAGGAAATGAACAGCATCTTTCGTAATTTACCACATGAGAAAGCAAAGAGAAAGCGTGATAAAATAGGCCATTTCCGGATAGCTTTTAGTGCCGACACGAAAAGCTATCCGGTAGCGTGTCAACACCTATCCGATTTGTGACGCTCCACTTTAAAGATCGGCGCGGCGCAGCATTCGCTCCGTTACAGGAATCACGCCGCACGGTACGGTTTTGCAACATTGCTGCAAAACGAGTTGAATAGCGGTGTTGCGTGTTTTACCTTGTTGCAAGGCAGGTTTAAACGTGAGTGGCAAAACGCGCAACATCGCCATTCAACTTGCAATGGCCGTTTTTACGCTAGAGACGTCTTAAGACGACTTTAACGTCTATAGCGTAAAAACAGCCAATGTTGCACGTTTTTGTTGCCTGTTTTTTTACCGAAGCTTTAGGCGGACACGTCCTTTAAAGAAAGATTTATATATCTGCAGCTTTTTTTTCTGGCACAATTTGGCAACATCTTAAAATTTCTTATGATTTATGTAACAATTTGAGACTTACGATCTTCAGCAGCGACATAAGTATTATCCAACGGATGCTTTATACCAGGATATTCATGGCCAAACGATAGATGGCGAATATGATGAGTAAGGTTAAACTGCAACATACAAATAATTATTATTTTATAATATGAAGATAATTGCCGCAGGGCTAATTCTCTCACTGTTAAAGATTCCTGAATCTAGTTTTGCCAAATCATGGGAAACAATGGCTCAGGAAAAGTAAACGGCAATTGAAAGGTGGGATTATTTTATTCACATACTCAAAAGTTAGAACGACATGAACATACTAAATAAATAGTACAATAAGAATACTTCTGAAGAGGATTCATAAGAATGATCACACCATTTTCCATCCACGGAGTCAAAACTTAGAACAACATACAACGTACTAAATAAACAGCACCATGCGAAAAGACTACTAAACTAAAAGAGGTTTCATTGGAATACGTAACCTACCTGAGTAGACCCGAATGGCTGCAAATCATGCACTATAAAATAAGAAAGGAAAAAATACATTATACATTACATAGAGCAAAAGAGAACGTTGTGACAAGAAGAGTTTTTCATTCTCTACAACTTGCCGTTTTAGAAGATCTGACGGGCATTTACATAAGTTGCTGAAAAAAGTTAAATTTAAAATAACTCCTTAATCTTCCCATTTTTAAAGAGGGACTTGAGTTTGTTTTATAGTCTCAGTCTGAGCAGAACCTTAACTTGAAATAATCAGTTTACTTAAATGGATAGATAAACTTCATTATTAATCATTCAAAACATTTCTCCATTTCTGATTGGCTAAAAGCACACGCATAATTCGCTACTGTTGTCTAAATTTGGAAGAATTTTGCGATTAATCAACTGATGACGTCAAAAGTGCAGCACAGTTGCAGGTTAATGCACCGTTAACCGAGAAGACCTGAGGACGAGGTTGAGTTGTTTGACTGTGGAAAGAAAAATAGCCGAACAGTCGGCGGAGCATTTTACTCGTTTCACGACGAACTATTGTCTAACAACATAGCAAGAAGACAACTCGATGGAGAGCATCTGCTATTTGGAGTACATTTGCAGACCTGAACAGCCCTTTATCTTGTAAACATGCCCTATCAAGGTGATCTAAACATCGATGAAGGTAAGCATGTTTTAGCTTGTTTTTAAACTAGGGATTATTTTGAATGAATAATAAAGCAATTAATGTGACAGTGCGGTAATTACATGTAACTGACGTACAAAATCGTTATTCCTGAATCTTTAATTTTGTACTTAAGATGTATATTAGTGCTGGTGGTGCAAACTGTTTTAAGTTTATTTTAAATTTATACACTTTAGTTATTGGCAGTGAATTATAGTCAATGATTATTTTCTTGAACTTGTCCTATAATCTTAAAAATAGTTCATGTTATGTCTATGTTTAAAAGCAAATAGGTAAACCATGGCTGAAGTATTGCCTTACGTGTATTTATGGAAGTTGGTTAGTGATTTTAGATTTGTCAGATTCAGATTTGGAAGCATGAAAACACACACATTTAACCCTTAAAGTCCAAATAGTGACCAACATCACTTTTCTCCTAACGATATTCATAGACTGTCAAGAGATTAGGTTATCAGAATTAATAAAATGATCACTTAAGAGAAAATGCCTTGATCTTTTATCAAATTCTCTCAACTCATTCTTTAAGGAAATAATAGAGATCAGTTTGGAGAAATTGTATATGGATATTGGGACTTAAAGGGTTAAACTTACTAACTTTATTATTCACCAACAATCAGTCCAACTTTTCTTTCACTTTCCTGTTGGTAAATTATCAGTTTTTTAACCCTAGTTTAACTAAAATATGTTTCACTGTAGCCTCTCACACTGACACATTTTGGCTCATCATGCAATCTCTCCTCCCCAAGAAACATTGGGAAGGAGAGATTGCGTGACAAGCCAAAAGAATGTCTGCATGGGAGGCCTGTTTTGCTGGCGTGATTGTCGCATTAGAAGAAACATTTTCACTTACTATTCACTCTTATAACATTTCCCCCTGAACTTAACTTGAGGATAGCAACTGAAAAGGGCAAAACCGTTATTAGAGTTATGAAACCATTTATTTTTATGGTAATTTCATGCAATTTTTGTTTCATCAAATGACTTGACTTATTTTGGTTAGATGTGTAATTTCAACAAGAATTTATCTCTTTTATTTCAACGTTTTTAACGATCAGGGATTTTAGCTGTGCACTAATAGTTTAAAAGATTTATCAATACTCTGAAAATGTGCTTTAAGATAATGTTTAGAAGTTTATTCATTTTTTGTTAACTTTGACTGAAGGTCTTTTTAACAATGATTTTAAATAAGCTCTTAATACTTGTGTGTTAATACATATCCTGTGCATAGGCTGAAGCAGATGTCGACAGCAATAAGAACTTCCCCCATGGGGGGGGGGGGGAGGGAGGTTATTGGACCTAGCCCCCTCCACCCCTCCAGAAGTTCTGGCAGTTTAATGCTTTAGGCCGAGAAATTATGTACCTCTTGCTCCAACGCCCTTACTGTATTGACAGGTGTATACATGTACACAGGCATAAATGTTACAAACAAATACATCTACCTGTATTCCAAAGAATGTCTTGTCAGTGAGTGCAAAATTTCTAAAAATACTAGTTTGTGATTAACAAGTTCTGCTCAGACTTAAACCAGTCATGGAAGCAGACCTACTAAGTTGCTAACGATGTTAAAATTAATTTACAGCAGGTTGTAATTTTATCAGATATATAAAGTACATGTATGTAACTCACCATGGACATGATGCTGTTGGAAACTCTTTCCAGGAGCAAAATGAAAATTTCCAGCTACCTTGTTCACCTCCAAATGACCTGTAACTAAACATCCTTCATTTTTCTGTTCATTCAGTTTGTCCTTCCAGCCTTCTCGCACACACTGCATAAAAACACAACGATAAAAATATTGATTACACAGTGTGCAAAGAAAGTAGTGTCCGATAGCCTGGGGCTAGTGGATTTTGCTATCAGGCTAGTGAATTCTGTTTTCAACTTGCCCAACAGGCAAGTGATGTTTTTTGAGGAATTCAAATAACAGAAGAACTGTGAAATCAATTCTGCTGGTCAAAAAGCTTTTAGGGCTAGTTGAAATGACGTCTGGGCTACTAAATGTGAGCTTCAGCTTGCCTGAATGGCAAGCTATAAAAATAATTTTCTTTGCACCCTGTTACATGTATATGTAATATCAGTTTTATTTTCATTTTTTTTGTATTTCCTTTATCTTTAATGAGCCCTCCACAAAAATTAGTATTTGAAAGAGAAAAAGAAAACTTTCGTACTATCCAGACTTAAGCATGCCCCAACATTCAGTGAATGTATTTAAAGGAGCTCTTTCATGATTTTCTGGTATCACTTTACCAACTTAAAAAGAATTTACAATCAGAGTACTCTACAACTGTACCCAGGCTCAACTATATGACAAGAAAAGTATGACTTTGGCTTGGCCAGGATGTAAATGGATTGCACCTAAAAAGAATTGAAATGGGTCAACCTCAGTAATAGAGTTACAGTCCTTTGTCAACAAAAAATGACCAAAAATTGACCACACTTAATTTGTTTTCCCTTTGATTTCCAATAAAACAGTTGCTGAGAAGACTTCATTATAATTTCCACTCAGCTTTGATATAAAAATGTGGAACCCATGATTGTATAGCCCCTTAGGTAAAGACAAGTGACCATTTCTTGCACCTGTTTAATGTTGTCTACTTCAGACAGAGCCCATCCTTTTCTTCTGTAAGCTTCTCTTACATCTTCACATGTGTTACAACACTCTTTACCAGGAGTCTCCGCTCCATAACATGATTCACATCTCTTAGGATCAAGCTGTCACACAAAAAAATTGTAATTGAAATTTAATATCAGATACAGATAAGGTTAATTATACAGTGTTGACTGGAGGACCTTGGATACCAATGAAGATACTTTGTTTCAGTTGGAAAGCACCCTCTGCATCTCCACCCACAGCCAATCTTCAATCAGGTTTTGCACTATTTTAATAAGGCCATCCCCCCCTTTTTTTTCATTTAGCGTCGGATGCGTTTCCTGACATTGGGTCGGTCGGTTGGTCAGATTGAAAAAAAAAAAAAAAAATCACAAGAACTCTCAGAAGAGGAGGCCCTGGTACCCCAGGACGACGTTGAAAGTTAACATTCACATACATGTATTTGGATTAAGAAAATACACAATATACTGTACAATGTGTTCCTGTTTTTCTCTATGCTGTTACTATGCTCATTTTTCAGATTAAAAGAATTATTTCAAGTGAAAAATGGTTTAACTACGTCCTTACTTTTTTTTTTTGGCCAAAAATTTGGGTTGGTCGAACGACGCTAAGCGGAGAAAAAAAAGAGGATGGCCTAATGATATTTTAAAACTCATATCTAAGGGTCAAACTTGCCACTTAATTACCATTTGCTACACAATAATCAAACTAACCTCTAATAATTCTTTTGCCTCATGACTCTTGTCACCTAGATCTGTTACATAACAAAAGAAATATTACTGAGTGCACTTTACTACAGTTGAAGTTCCATTTAAGTAGCCCTCCCTCATAAACAGGCGGTCAGATCCCAAAGTCCCAACTAATATTGTAGAAAAGTACCACCCTGATGAGAATTTTCCTGTTGTGGTCACCTCTATATGTACTAAGTGGCCATCAAGCGTTTGTCTGATATACTTTGCTTGGCTTCAATTAATAATAATGGTGAATACCGCCTTAAACAGAAGGTGAGGACTTATAAAATAAAGCTCAAATAAAGTGATGTTTCTGCTAAAGATTATGCTAATTTATGACAAACCACTCTTGAGCAGCCAACTTAACTAAACCTTAATCCTTTAAGCCCTAAGAGGGATCAGCATCAAATTTCTCCTTGTAATATCAATGCTTTGTACCACAGAGTGGTCATGTGAATTACAGACATGATCACACAAGATGAATTTGATTGATATTTTATCAACTTCTCCCCACTCCTTCTGTAGGAAATGAATTGGGGCAACAAATGAGAATTCAAATTTTGATCTTATGGTTTAAAGGGTTAACTGTAACATTTGTTCTTTTTTTACACTAACCTCCTTTTTCTGCATTTTCATCAATTGGCTCTCCATTTAGATCCATTCTTGTTTTAAATATACTATGCATAACATCAATCTAAATAATTATAATGACATACATTTTATGGGATGGAATGCAAATACTATAAGTTATTGAAAAAATAAATCACATATTTATCATGACAACAAGAAATACAGCTAGATCAAAATTGCTGAAACATAATAAAGCAGATCTCCTTACGACACAGCTTGGGTGACAGGGACTGCTCATTGCCACTAAAACTACCTCAAAGGTATTGTCAAAATATTTTATTTTATTATTTTTTTTTTAGCAGAAAATCAGAAATAACAATAGCAGGTGTACATGTATCTGGGCAGTGTGCAAAGAAAGTAGTGTCCGATAGCCACCTGGGGCTAGTGGATTTTACTATCGGGCTAGTGAATTTTGAGGAATTTGAATAACAGAAGAACTGTGAGATCAATTCTGCTTTTCAAAAAGCTTTTGGGGCTAGTTGAAATGACATCTGGGCTAGTAAATGTTAGCTTCAGTTTGCCCGAATGGCAAGCTGTAAAAATGATTTTCTTTGCACCCTTCTGGGCAAGCAACATTTAAACAAAAAAAAGGCTGGGGATATCAAAGCATACACTATATAAATGTCGGTTTCGGAAAATAACATGTACATACATGTGTCTCAATATCATTATGAAAATGCTGGTGACTAACCTTCCTAAATTCAAAAGGCCAGATTCAAATTATTAAAATATACTAGCTTTGAAGCTAAGTAAAGGGTACATGTATTAAACAAAAAAAAATCACATTGAGATTCGGAGATGAATAAATCATTTCTTTTGCTTTATACCCCTCAGCCTCGGAGCCAAGTATGAAATTTGATAATTTGACACTTGATGGCCTGCCTAAAAGCTAGCACATAAAAATAATATACAGATACCTGCTGCTCACCAGACACGTCCATTGCGTCAATACTTAAATCTGAAAATAAAAAATATCAACTTTATGTAGTTCCAACAGAATTTTTATAAACGGTTGATGAGAGCAGTACGTAGACCATAATGCACCAAGTTTAGAAAAAAACATTACAGTGACTTCAAAGTTATGTGACAGAATAAATCAGTACTTACAAACACATGGTAATTTAGGAAAAAGTGCATCTACATTAATTCTAAGCTTTTGACCTCTTGCTGTGTCTACATAAAGTTCAGGAGTCACCTGCAAATTCAACATGAAAACATCATGTACAAATTGCTACAAATTGTAACTACAATGAAGTCAGACCTCTTTCTAAAACATGCTACCACAGTATGTAACTTGACAAATAGTTATGAGATGTCAAAAAAATTAGAACTGCATTTTTATGTAAATTTATTTCAGTGTTTAAGGTTGCTTAATAGTATTCTTTTCTTTTTCAGTCCATGATTATAGGGTTATAACCCTAGTCACAGTGAGTACTTCTTAAGGTGATATTGCATGGGATCATTTACAACGACAATTTTAGTGCAACATGACACTGCAAAGTAAGAATGTCAATGTTGCAACCATTTGACACAATGTTGCAAAAATGTTGCAACACTGTGTTGTGCCCTAAAAATTATTGTTGCAAATCATCTTGTGCAAAATCACCTTAAGACTTAAACAACGTTGCCTAACCTTACCTCTGTTGTTAAATAGAAACTTAATTCTGATACAAACAACAGGAACATAAAAAATCCACTAACAAGAGTGACTGCAAAGAAATTGGAAAAAAGACAAAAAATTAAAATGATTGGATTATGAATGAATCTTCAAAATATAGAAGACAACACTGTTTAAAAACATTGTTTTTATTATTCAAATTTTGTAACCAGGAAAACAAACGGATATTTTGTTACAAGAGCTAATGCGCTTCTGGTTAGCAAATTTAAAATTATTAAAATATCAACAGGTGATGTCAGTTTGAGTATAGCTCTACAAGACGGTCTCAACAGTGCATGGTGATAAATTATTTCACCAAACATATAATTCACAATTTACTTAATGGTTTGACACTAAATACAGTGCATGTTATAAGTGATGTCATGTTTGTGTGACAGGGCTATTATTTGCCTGTTTTGTTGCGATCTTAGCTTAAATCACTGAGGCCCTTTGAGGGTAAATTCCAGAGAGCAACATGGCCTTGAAACAGTGACTTAAGACATATGAAACGATGACAAATGACATGAAGATGGGATGAAACTGTGACAGCAATAAGGACAATTGCAAATACAACATGTACAATAGTGCAATACCTATAGGGGTATGACCTCATGCTCAATAGGGGAAATGACTGGTTTTGAAATTCAGACTAGGGACATACCCAGGGCCCCCCGCCTCCCATCCTTCCCCTGCTAAGAGGACCTCATTTCTGTGTTGACTGGTCTGCAATACAAAAGACCGGTTTAAAGGAAGGTGAATTTTGGGCAAATTTTTTTTGAACATCATATAGTCATACTTGATACTTAAGGATTTGCTGTGTTCTTTCCTCTGGTGTCTTACTGCGTAAGTTCACTATTTATTCTAAGACTGAAACAAAATTATGCTTGCCTGGGTAAACTGTACAATGATTGTTTGGATGCAAGGTAAATTATCTCAGTTGAACAAAAAAATCTGAGCCCTTTCATTCCTGATAATTTTTCAACTTCTGTCAGAGTTTATATAGCTATTTCAACTTCATAGTTAGGAGCACATCACTCAAGGTTGTGTGACAAACGACAGGTAGATAACAGTTTTCTTCCGAGTTCTGTCACACAATGCACATGATCGGCTCTACTGGCCGGCCTAGAGAGTACATTATTCACTTTTTAAAATATAAGGGTATTTTTTTACTTTCAGTAGGATACAAGAGAAGTATGGTGAGGATTTTTCTGTCAAAACTTTCAAGAGTATCGACATATTTTTTAAGACATCACAAATCAGTTTGACACATGGTTACATCTGATTGGCCAACAAATCGACAGGGAAGTAGAAGAAATCTATTGACCGAAACATGCTTCATTCTTTTGACAACAGCAACACAGAAAAGAAAGAGCAAAAAACTTTAGTCACTTGAAAGGTTCGTGAGTTGAACTACTTAATTTTTTGGCCGATCGGCGTGTTCATTTACGATGCATAACTGCTAAGAATCTTGCCACGTTTACACAGTAAATAAGAACCAGTGGTTTCCCGCGATTCAAATCAAGCATAATTTACCTCCAATTACCGGTATTTTTTTGGAGGAGAAAAACAAAACAGATTATCGGCCGCAACTTTTGAATCTTTTTTCGAAAAATGGGCCCTAAATAAGCTTACAAAACCGTGTTAAAAATCCATTTAGTATCGTTTAGGACTTACGATACGAGCTAGTTAATTCACTTACCGGCAGCGCCGCCAAATGTTTTCACTCTAAAGTCTTCAAGAGTTTTGGGATAAGCGTCAAACTTCCTCAACGTGCTGACCAGGTCTTTAGTTTGCATTTTGATGTTTATAGAGGTTACCTGTCGGCACTAATTTTAGAGCTCCATTCCAGATACTATTTGCTCATAGGTAGATGCACAAATTCAAATTGACTTGCGTTGCGCATGTGCATTTTGGTTTCCGTGTCAAAAGATCGCCCCAGCCCTCCCCAGTAAAATCTACACCAAAACTGAGCTGGGGAAAAGGGGGAAAGCAAAAACAGTGCAACATGATTTCCCTGAAATTATGGGACATATCGGTAGTCTGCATAGAAATATTTAACTTATTTTCTAATTGGTTGATACAAGCACTTACATCACAGCGTCGGATTTTTCTTTTATTAACGACATGTTTTGGGGTTACTTAACAATTCCCAGAAAAGAAATTTCGACTAAAATTCGGGTGCATAATGTTTTCCATTACGTACACTGTAGTCGCAATTGAGTAATGAAAAGAAATGAATTGGTCGTCAAGACTAAAAGGTTTTTGCACAACGGGCAGAGGGAGGAGTAATCTCGTGGAAACCTGGTAAATGAACACGAACCGTCCAATGCAGAAAAAACGCGACTACATCTTCAGAAGACCCATTCATCTCCAAACTTTTTCAGTGGCATTCCATTTACATTAAGAACTTCCAGTTTTTTTATTTCTTCGATATGGCAGACAATCTTCCGTTTAACAACGGCCGCAGAAACGATAACAACAGAAAAATGGAGCTAATTTCAAACGGTAAGCATTTTGTCATTCATTTCTGTCCCTCATGTTAGTACAGTGGATGCCAGAGACTTATCATGCCAATCAAACATGACAGAGATCATGACGCTCTGTACTGTTTTAACGACGGTTTTTATTCGGATTTTCATTTTTCAAGTTAAAAAGAGAAAATACAAAGGTGGGAGACAAGCGTTGCGATGAAAAGGACACACAAAACTTATTTTAGCCCTCACAAAGTTATTAAGGGTACACACAAATAAAAAACCAAATCACTGACTTTTTAATTTCTCGACAATTATTTTTGAAATTACAATATTGCTACTGCCTGATTAAACCCTACATTACTTAACTCTCCAGCGGTCTTTATTTTTTTGACAATTGATAATTAATACTACAAATTACTCCAGCGCTTTCCACAGAGTCCACTTTACGTTTACTTTACTTGCATGGTTTGCTACGGCTTCCAAATTTTAACGACAAGCAGATAAAACGAGGAGAACGGAACGAAAAACGAGACCGCGAAAGCGCGCGGAAAGATCTATACGCAACTTCCGGTGCTCAAATTTGCCGTTCTGCCAATGGTTAACAGGACAACTGTACAGTGACGAAATTTACTACGACTACCAGAATCCTAATTTCTTATTTCTAATTGTTTTGAGTCTGTAAATGTAGGTGGATTTTTAAAGCGTGACCATCCAAAATGAGATGAAAGCAACTGACCAGTACCGTTTATTGTGCCGTACAAGGTATTTCTAATTAGGGACCTTAAGATCCGAGGACGGCGACGACAGAGAAAACGTCGCTGAAAAAGTGAATTCGCGTTCTTTCAATCTTCATCACGATTAGTCCAAGTCACTAACTTTGTCAAATGTAGGCGAACCCTCCTAAAGTTGAATTCCTAAGAACCATATCCAAGTTCAGAAAGAGAGAGGAAATTTCGTCGTCGCTTGTGTACTTCCTCTGTACATCATGAAATTAGGCATTTTCACGTCGTAGTCGTGATTGTTGTTTTGCTAATTGAACCTATTGCTTTTGTGGCGTTCCCGTTGCCGTTGCCGTCGTCGGATCTTGAGGTCTCTATTGTTTCGAGTCTCTAAACTACAACCTAGCTAAAGCGTGGCCATTTAAGAGAAAGCAACTGTGCTGTACTCTTCCAGCGTTGTGTTCTTTGGGTTGAAGTAGCAGGCAACCTCTCCGGAAATTTCAGGGGCAAAGCTGATGACCAGCTAGTGACAGTCAGTCGTGTTTGTCCACGTTGGTTTGCGTTTCTCCAGAAAAGCCTTGATTCCTTCTTGTCCATCGTGTAGTTCAAGGTTCTCAACCATCACTGCCTCGGCCTCTCTGTAAAAAAAGTGGAAAATGTTATATTTTAAGAAAATGGGGGTACAGGGCTGGTAGGAGAGCGAAAACAAGCCTAGGTTTCGCAAGGTGAGGGGACTCAAGAGCTGATGTATTGAGTGCAAGCGTTCCGTCAGAGTGAATTATCCCTGCAAAGTTACACGTACGTTTAAGAGAGTGTTTGAATTCTCCTTTTTCTTTAATATAAATACACAGTCTTGGGTTTGTACGCTGGTGGATGGCCGAATTTCGAGCAAGTGCCCGATGCAATCCTAAAAGTATGGTGTACTTGTATTTAAATTCCGACCCTGCTCACCATTAGAGTTCCAGTAGCTCAAGAGATGAGAGCGTCCGAACTAAAACTAGGGGGGGTTGCGAGTTCGATTCTCACCTGGAGTCAGAAAATTTTTTTTAGCTTTCTGGTGTTTGAATTCTCCTTCTTCTTCTTTAATTGAAAATAGAAATATTTTCACATTATTTTTGTCATTAACATTGTCACAATCGTCGTGACCATCATCATAACATTACCACCAACACCGACACCACCACCACTGTCTTCTTCCTCAATCATCATCATCATCATCATCATTACCATCATTATCGCGATTCCCAGCACCATCACCACGCCATAATCATCATCGTTTGCTCTATCTAATATCTATATTACAAGATGGCACTAGTTTTTTTTTTTCATGCACACACACATTGGCCCAGAATTTAAGATTCAAACATGGCTCTTAAGAAATGTAATTTTTTTATCACGGCGAATGAACTAGTCGCACGATGATAAGCTGACTGTTACTGTGCACGGATACTTACACATAAGCCTGGTCTCTGGCCTTTGAGACTTGGGAGTAGAAACCCGCTTTCCCCATGGCAACAACAGGCTGGCTTGAGGAGGCAATTTTCTCTGCGACTGTATTGACTTCTTCATCCAAATTTTCCTCTGGTACGACCTTGCTAAGGAGACCATACTTTAGGGCCTCTGCAAAATCGGTATAATAAACATAGCACAGGTCAACAAAATGAACTTAAGTATGACCGCTTTTACTTCTGTATGTCAAACACCACGATAAATGTATGGCAAAAACAACTATGTGGAAATTTGCTTTTCTGGTGGTGTGTAAACAGGACTATTATCAATTTGTTAAAAGTGCAGCAATGTGTTTTACCATCAGCGCTGATTGGATAACCGGTTAGTAACATTTGCATGGCAACTTTTCTTGGCACAGCACGAGCCAGTGCAACGCCAGGAGTGGTGCAAAACAGACCAATGTTGACTCTGCGAAAAAAAAAAATAAAAATTAATAATAAACATGTTGATAAGCAATTACCATATTTACTCAGAAAACGGGCTTTTCCAAGGAGGAGCTTCTTTGATGGAGGGCACTTAAAAAAGTCATTTAATTTAAATGTTGGGCAACCTTCTGTTTGAAATGAGTAGTGACGAGGGAAAGCGTCATGAATATTCGTATTTTGGATCATCTGAACTCTGGATTATATGTCAAGCCTACATCTATGTGCATTCTTTAGTGCTACCGAGTGGTCGAGCGGGGAACCTTCCCTTTTCTTGCTATTTTTTTCCCCAAACAGAGGGCCTGTTCACAGGCTAGATCATTGAGGTTTTCTCTTGTATTCAAGAATTACACAAAGACTAGTACACTTCTTACAATGTTTCGTTCAAGAAAATAATTATTCATACCCTTTATATCCCCCATGCACCACACCTGACCCATCCCCACACCCCCAGATGGAATTTGCAGATAACCTTCAATTTTTCTTTTAACATTTTGAGCGTTAAGAACCCCTCAACCACCTTCGGAATTTCTAGTTACCCTCTATAGGTTGGGAATGGATATGATTCTTACCCAGGTGTAGCAAACTTTGCTTTATCAGAAGCTATAGCAATATCACAACTGGCTACCAGCTGACACCCAGCAGCTGTGGCAAGTCCTATTTAACATAAACAAATACATAAAAATAAATAAGTATAGGTAATAGCATGATTTGTAGAGATATTTGGTATAAATACCACACGTGATATTTCGAAATTGTTATACGTAATTTCATGAGCTGTTAGGCAAGTGAAATTTAAGACAATTTTGTACATACAAGTTGTCGCACTGCATTATAATTGCCTTCAAACTCTTTGATAAACTTGTAAAAGAAATGCAAGTCTAGGATGATTGGTGTGTATATATAATAAGAATCATTGTCAGCATCATAATAAAAATTTGTATAGGTAATAGCATGATTTGTAGTGATAATTGGAATAAATACCACGAGTGATATTTCTAAATTGTTATACGTAATTTTGTTTAAATTTTTACTTAGACAATTTTGAAATATTACTGGGGGTATTTATGCCAAAAGTCACGTACAAATCATGCTATTATTTGTTTATACTTGTACCCGCAAAAAGGTTTGTAATTTTCAGATGTAGGTATTTCAAATTAAACTGAAATACCACTGCTCTAAGCCAATCAAATTGCAGAAATTCCTCATGTAGTAGTATAGATAAATAAGTACACAATGTACAGTGAAAACCATTTAATTAATGGTCCAGTAAGAAGAAAAGAACCAAACGCAATGACCACATTGGAATGCAAAAAGGTACAAACCTTACTATTGTCTCGACTACACTTCTGGCCCCAGTTGTTCAAAAAGTAGATAACACTATCCATCGCATAAATCTCAATCCACTGGATAGCGCAACTGGTTTTCCTAATACTTATCCACTGGATAGTGCTATCCATCTTTTGAACAATTTGTGGCCTCATTGGTTTAAACATCAAATTTTTACCAAATCTTTGCAAAGCAGCACATACATTGTATATTAATCCCTGGTTTTCTAACCAGCTTCTTCACAACTGTCAACAAAATCTCGTCTGAGTCTAACTGACACAGAAATCCTTGTGAGGAACTTGTAAAACCGTAAACTATTCTTGGCTATCGTTTGCAACTCTTATGATGGGTTGAAATCTTTTAACGCACAAAAAACATCCTATAAAAATGGAGTTTAAATACTTTTTTTCCATAAACTGCCTTTTTGTAGGTCTACGCATTTTCTGTGTCAAAAAGAAAACATTCCTAGGTGAGGAAAGAGTGTTTTGCCATAACAAAGAAATATGCTTCCTTTCTTACCGGGATCATTACTTAAATGAAATCTTACGTGCCGGACATTCCTGTGGTACTGTTTATTGCACAAGGTCGTTCTAACTTTATGAGTCTGTGGGTCAAACACCTTAATAAGAGTATGGTCCCACTCAAATGAAAGCTAATAAATGGGGTTCCTGCAGCACTGTCTACTGCATATACATGTACAAGGTGGTGCTAACTTTTGAGTCTGTCAATAAAAATATGCTTGTGAAAGTCTATTTAAGCAGGATTGTTTGTTATATAAAATCAACTATAAAGAATTACCATTTACTTGAGCAATAACAGGAACAGGAAGATCCTGAAAATAAAAATAAAATTATTCTAAAAATACAATTCTGTTTTGTGGATTGGAGTGTGTTAAATTACATGGACATCAATTTCTACTTCAACCTATTATCAGTGATAACACTGATGATGACAATGAAAATCATGATGCTTATGATGATGGAGTTTGAGGAGGCAGCGTGGCCGAGTGGTCAGCGCGTCGGACTCGCAATCCGGCGGTCCCGGGTTCGAGTCCCACTCTGGCCACTTGCTGGATTTGTGCTTGGTCGTCCCGAGTTCAAATTCTCGGCCACGCTTGTAAATAGCCAACTGGTTGCCTTCTGCCAGTTGGGGTTTTTAATCCTGTTATGTTGTATTTGAATTATTTGTTTCTAAATATTTGAGTGGAGTGCCTGTAAATTAGCTGACTAGCTAAGTGCACCTTCCACTATAAACATGCCTTTAACCTTTTTTTTATGCTGATGCTAATGATGATGATGATGATGATGATGATGACGACAATGGTAACCGTAGCAGCATTGAAGAATGTGACAACAATCAATGACAACTGATGACACTGACAAATCTAAATCAAAAAAATTTATTGCTTACCTGCACAAGAGTCATGACTTCTGTACACCGATGGAATATTCGGGCATGATAATCCTTTCCATGCTCCTTAGTCTACAAAACAGGTTTTAAGACTGACATGACATCCATGGTTTGTGTTATCTCTGATAGATTTCAGGGTTTGAAATTTATGTCAAAGTGCCCCTGGGGCAACCACAAGACTTGGCATGGTTGCCAATGGAATATTTTGGTTGTCCAAGTCAACCTCTAGACCCAGTTCCATAAAAAATACAAGGAATACACTGAGGTAGTTCCAATTATTAGGCATTTATTTTATTTATAGTTTTAACACGAAAACGATAGGAGATTCAGTTGTTGGAGGGTCAACCAAACAGCACAAATAGGTTGCCCTGTTGATAATTTTCGTTGGCATCACCCCTCCTGAATAGTTGGGTTAAAGGTGAAAACTGAATTACTCAATTGATCGGATAGCAAACAGGAAAACGCACTAACCAACAGGTCATTTTATTATCAGATCTGGAACGATGTCAGACTCCATAACTGGCAACAATATGTTCCTGTAAGCATCCACCCAAAGTGCCAAAACTTGGTGGTAGTTTACAAGAGGTTACTGCTCACTTGAGCGTCTGGACAGTTAATGCTTTGACTGAGAAAACTGAGAATTTTTGGTATTTTGGATAAGTTGTTTTGCTTAAAAGTTTGACTGTACTAATAACAATCTTATGATACATGCATTAAACTGTGATAGATGTATATATAAATCTTTTTTCATATACATCTATCACATTCATCTCTTTCACGGGAACATATTCATGAATAATTGTCCAGCTCCCAACATCAGTGGCTTCATAGCTCAGTTGGTTAGAGAACTGCACCGGTATCGCGAGGTCATGGGTTCAAACCCCCTTGAAGTGCTGAATTTTTTTCAGTCTTCTTAAGTAATTGCATAAATTGCGTTCACAACGGCAAGGATCATTCTTCATTTGATGTAACAAACTAATGAGCAAAAAAGTGTCAAACTATGAAGTGGTTGCATGCAACCTGACAACACCAATTTTATTGACAAAAGGGTGCTATTTGACTTGTAAAGGGCATTAAAGTTAAGTACAAGAACGATAACTTAAACAGTTGCAGGAGAAAAGCCTAATAAGAATCAGGCTTGAAAAGGATCAAACCCATGACTGTACCTCTACGATACTGGTACAGTGCTCCTACCACTGAGCTATCAAGCCAACTGATATTCATTATTCACTTTGATAAGAGGGGGTTGTCTTACCAGTTCCTTAAGATCATGCCCAGAAGAAAAAACTTTGCCATTTGCAGAGATGACAATCACTTTTACATTACAGTCTAAATCATGGAGCAAATTGGACTTAATTGCATCTAGCATCCCTAAACAAAATGCATTTCTGTAAAACAAATAATCAGAACATTAACATGATTCAACTTACTCGAAACGTTTGGCTGTAATAAAAAGGACACACACGGATTCAAACATACCAGCTAGTTTCATGGTTTCCCTTTTGAGGACTGGGGAGAGAGAGTGAGGTGGAGCCTGTAGGCATTGCTTTTGCTTTAAAAACCTCATTCTGGTATTATACCAACTCCTGGTATACCCTCTGAATGGTTAATTTTGACAGTTTACTTCCACACTTACGTCATTCACTTGGCTTCGTGCATGCTGAATAAAAAAACACCGCAAGCAGATCAGGTGGGCGTGGTTTCAGTGAGAGCTGGCTTCCCAAATTCAAATTGGGGCAGCAGATGGCTGCAGTGGCTTTGATGAAGTCACTCTGTGACAGAATTGTATGTCTGAATATTCATATGGTTAGCCGTAGCTTTTGGTTTCCTATTTTCATTGAATTGTATTAAATGGATTGAAATCATCTTGCATGCAGTTATTCTTGTTTACATGTAGCTTGAACTTCTTGCTATTATAGTAATAAACTCTTGCTCCAACAGTGACTGGTTTTATTTCTCCAGACAGACAAAAGTTTTTAGTTGTGCAAAAGATCCAAAGCAAGGAAACCAAAAACATCGGCTACGACAAGAGATTCCCTGTCTGTGTAAGTAACTAGCTCATTGTTTTGCATGATATTACAGCCAAATTCGTTGTATCACACTTTGCATTTTGCAAACTTTGAAGGAATTTGTGTCAATCATCTCAGTGGACCTCTTAGGCGACAGATGTCTATTTCAAAGAGTTCAAACAGTCATGGTTTGTGATTCGTGATTGGTTGATTCTCATCTGTTTTGGGGGGTTCTGTATTTCAAGGTTCATTGCTTTCAGGCAATTATCGACTTGTTTGCTGCCAAGCCGTTTTTCAGATCTTTCTTACGAAAGTGTTCCTCACTTGTAAAAATAAAACAAAGTCTGCCTTCTTCCCTTGACAAAAATACCATCACAATTTCCTTCACTATTTTAAACAGTCAAGACTTATTCTCAGTTTTGTTTTTGCGGCAAATTGCGTTGTGATTTGAAAACCCAAAATCCCTTCAAAGTTTGCAAAATGCACAGCGTGATACAGTGAATTTTACTGTAAACAAAGAAACTTTAGGAACCTAAATGTCCCCAAACATCAGAGACATGTCATTTATTTCCTTCAAAATGGGCTGGTCTTTGAAAGATGACCTAGAAGGCCACCTTGGAAAGCTTTGCACACACGAAGTTCAGCCCGTGAACTCGCATGAATCCCTCCTTGCACATTTTGACATGTTTACGTGAGGTGGGCGGGTTAGTGGGCAGATTAAGGTATTTAAGAAGATGCTTACAAGCTCTCCCCTCCTCCCTTCGCACCATTTTTTGCTGCTCGCGCACTTTGTTCGCTCATCTACACTGACTGAGAGCCTGGCACGGGCTATGAGAGATGAGGGTACAGCTCATTAACAAAAAAAGGGGGGGGGGGTAGGGTGTGGAAATGAATAAATTTTGTCATCCAAAAGTGCACCATTGAAGGGATGGGTTATTATAAAAAACATTCCACCTATTCCATATACCTACCTCTTTGACGGGTTGTTTAAAACAATTCTCCTTATCCCATTTTCTTGACTACAAATCGTGAAACTTTCGGTACCGGCCTGACATAAAAATCTAACACATGTCTGTTCGAAAGAAAGATGCAAATTATATAAGCTTACGCTTACCAGATTATAAGATAAAAGACGGAGCTTCTCCTTTAAAATGGAATAACTAACCAGCAAAAAAAGGACTTTTAGAAAGTCTAATTCAAGTACAGACCAAGGCTAATGTGTAACTAAGATCCTTAGAATTTTGAAAACCACACGATTTGATAAAGTGTTGTATAATTTGGAAGAAGAAGCACAAAGAAGGCGATCTATTGATAAAGTTCCCTTGCAAATATGACTACCTGAGAAGTCCTGATTCTTTTCAAGGGAAATCGTCTACACAAGGTCGAAAACATTACGGCGCAAAATTCACAATGTACGTCATGTAACTGAACTGATATTTCCCAAATTGTACCCAGACCTCCACCGACTTGCATGACTTGATCACGTGATCAACTTTGTGGTTCACTTTCGAAATATTTTGTTAGCTCAAGATATGAACATTTTCAGCCATATATCTCAAGAGTAGCGATTGCAACGGCCGCCGATAGGTAGATAGACTGCTTGCAGTCCGCCTTTTCTCTTAAAATCCGTCTAGTTCTTATCTCAGGCAGCGCGATTGCAAACCACGACGTTATGTTACAATAAGGGATTAGGACTAGACGTGTGCTTGGGTTTCTCGTGCAGTAACTTTGCAAAGAAAAATAAGAGACTGCTTGCAGTCTAAAAGTTAGAAGCACTTGTATGAGAAAAACAACTTTTGCCACCCAGTCACACTTGCATGGTTTTCCACACAAATCCTTGTAAATTCTAAAATTGTTAAGCTGTTGTTAAATCTTTTCCTTACGCATTTAAGGGCTCAAATTGCCTGTTATGAGTTAAAAGGAGATTTAATCTGTAATCCTTAAGGAAAAATTTCATTACAGTTTTGAAATTTCGAAATTTACAAGGATTTATATGGAACACCATGCAAGCGTGACTGGATAGCAAAAGTTGATCACGTGATCAAGTCATGCAAAGAGCCTATTTCATTGGTCTTCGCGTGACGCGGCATTTAGCTGGTGGCCGGGAAAGCTCTTATGTGGGTTAAAAACATTAGCGACTTTGGGAGATTTTGCAATCTAAACATCCCTTGTCTCAGAATGAATATTACTGTAGTCTTTATGAGTTCCTCAAGCGAAGAATTCACGCATTAGTAGGAAAACTCGAAAACAGATGTTTCTGTTGGTATCCGGCGGCCATATTGGTGTTCCTGAAAGGGACACCAACATGGCGTTTCCATACAAAGCTTTATAAATTTAGGTAAACCGTTTTCCCCAATATCTCGCATTTGAAATATTTCACAGACCTGATTCTTGGCAAGGGTTTTTGTATATTTATCTTTTTTCATTTCCCAGATTCTAGTCCTTCTGTATTGAATGGTTTGCATTTTTATTTTTCATTGCGTGACAGTGCAAGCCGAGAATACTCGAGCAATGAATCCGATCGTGAATTCTTTTCTATTTAAGCGAAGACAAGTTCATTTTTTATTGATTGTGACTTCAATGAAATAATTTGATTGTTAACAAACTGATTTATATATTTTGTTTGTTCTTTTGTTTGTTTGTTTGTTTGTTTTTGTAATAGTTTTACCTAAAGGCAATTGGCACGCCTACCCAGCTTACTCTTACTATGACCAATTTACATTAGTGCTGGAAAAACATTCAGGTTAAACCCATACTCTTTTCCTACCATAATAGGTGTCGATATAAAAAAAAAATCATAAATTATCAATCTTTCGTAGTTTGATGCAGATGCTAGCGCTGGAAATGCTGATATTCCAGTTTTAGAGCCCATTCTCGGAGCATATCAAAACGAAACAAGAAACGAGAAGAAGCAAACGCGAACGCGCGCGCGACTTTCGCGACACGCGTTAAGTTTCTCGCTGGCTGTTATATTTCAAACCCTCTTTTGATTATCCCCAAGAGTTGACTACTCGTGTCCTTTCCGATCTCTCCTGTTTTAAGAGGGGAAGGAAAGGTGTAATATTAAGCCAAACTGTCTTTCCTTTAGCTGCTTGCACAAGTCGCTGATGTTCATAACCATTTTGGGGAACACTGAATTCCATATTTTCTGGACAAGATGGTTTAGAAGCCTTAGAATATTTGTCCAAATCTGAACTGACGTTCCAGTGAGTTTTGTCCATTTTTAAAACGCACGCAAAATAATGCTTTTCAGCGCAGCTGGTCACGTGCCATCTCTCGTCAGCCGAAAGAATGACGCAAGAGGAGTATGTGATTGGTTGCCTCGGTTCACCCTCAGCCCAGGTAAATACAGCTGTTTTCATGAGTTCTGCATTGATTTGATCAGCGCTTGGAATAGCAACTCCACACAATAAATACTTCTTAAAATCCAAAATTGTTCCAGCCTTCTTTGGCCCGTTCCAAAATGGTCCGTAGTTAGTGCTATCGCTGTAAATTCTTATGATCTCGTCACTTTTTCCAGCTGCAGAGCAGTTGTTAAGCTGTGATGCGAAGCCTTTGACATTATAGCCTTGGGTCCAAAATTGGCTGTGAACATATTGTCGTGAACGATCATCTGGATCAATAAAAATCACCGTTTTCTTTAAGCGCCGCATTTCTCGCATGCTCGGCCATCTTCCTGAAAATTTAACTTTCAAATCACTTGGCGTCAGCACCTTATTTCCAAAATAGTCTCTAATTAACTGGTTTATTGTCGACTTATCTTGGGGGTTTGTGTGATCATCGAAGTAAATTTGAATTATTTCATTCCTGTTCCTTGGCTTCTGAGTCCATTCCGATATTTCAGTCATTCCCTCTGTTAACTCCTTGTCCCATGGCGAGCAGCCTATTTTAAGATCCCCATTGCCATGGCTCATACGAATCTTACCAAAACAATTCCACAGGTCAATTTCAAGATGGCGCACACCCATGTTCAGCTGGTCAGTAAAGCTGAATTCCTGATTGGCTACTGAGATGCAGACTTCGTCATCTTTTACCGGCCATTGGCAATCGTCCAAATCACCATAACCGCTTGCTCTGTTATTAAAGGCATTATGAGCCCCCAGAAATTGCACACGATTAACAGGGATGTCGATTTGTAGTTCTCTTTGAGTCTTCAAGGCGTATTGAAGCCAAGATGAAATCCTCGCGGTACCTTGAAGGCAAATTCCATGAAATCCGCACTTAGAGCAGTTCGCACCTTTACTAAGCTGATCGCACTGAGCTGTATTTCCATTTCGCTGACGCAGAGATCGCTTGTTTTTCCCACCCTGTGATCGAAGGTGAAACTTTATGTCACCAGTGCGGCTTTTACGGACGTAGACGCTAAGATATCTATCCTTCAAAGGTCCCTGTTCAATCTGATACAAAACATGTAGCTTGTAAAGCACTGAAGAAGGCGACCGGGTATTTTTCGCAAAGTCTAGAATTCTTCTAAGTTTTAGACTCCTAATGCCACCACTATAACGTTGAATTCCAAACTCCGCGGCCTCGTTTAAAATGACGGTTTCGTGCTGCGACAGGTGTTGCTTGTTTAATTTGTTGAGTACTTTCTCCAGTGCTAGATCCTTCTTCTGAACTGGATCTCGTTGATTTAAGCAAGTTGAAGTCGTTATCGCAATTGTAGACAAAAAGGAAAACGATATAGCAACGTTGAAGAAGAAGACCACACCTCTGAGGTCTAAAATACGGCCAAAATTCATTTTTGATTTCTGAAAATGCAACTATAAACTCAGCCTTTTTTATAGCAGGTGGTAAAAGTTACCTGACCCCACGAAAGGAAGGGTGACATTCGTTTACAGGTACTAAACAGTTATTTTAAGTGCAATGGTTTTCAAACCCATCAGACTTCTTCGTAATATCAAGTGCACATAAATTTGCAAAGCTGTTCAAATTAGTACGTAAAAATAAACTTTGCAAGACATACACACGACACCGATAGGACCCAAACAGAGAGGGGTCGTAGCCGTTTTATTTCTCTGAAATTGATTTAGCATACTTAATATCTATAAATCATTTTAAAATATCAATGCCAAATTAAAAGAAGTAGACGCGATTTTGTTTGAAATGTAGGGTCTACTTAAGCACTAATTTTGTAAAAATTTTACCATCAGTAAAATCGGGTTGTTCCATGTTACTCAGTTGCCGAATGATAGCTGTAGTTCTTCATAAAGTTCCGTAGCCATCGTGTTATCATAGGTCAATGGACCTTTTTTTTTAATAACGGAGCAACCTTAATTTAGGTCAGAAGCGTAAAACGGCCAAAAATTTAGTCGATAGCCGTAGACATTGAGAAAATTTTAACCGTTAGTCGTAATTAGGATAAAAAGAGTTAACCGTAAAAAACATTTGCTCCCTAGATTTCTTAATTTTAAACAGGGAACGTGCTAACCTCACTTATGACCGGTTACGTTTTATATTTGGTGGCTACTTTGACTTTGACCGTACGTTCTTGTGTCTGCTTTTGCTTTTTCACGACCCCCCTCCATGTAAACAGGCCTTAGTTTGGGTTTGGTGCGCATAGGTATTTACCTGTTTTGATCTTGTGATTTTATTTGTACTTGAATTTTTGCTTGGCTCGCGGATTTACTTAATGCCACTTTAGGAATATTGTTCGCTTGCTATTGTTCGATGTTAGTTTTTCATAGGTGGTCGCAAATTTCTGATTTTATCGATTTCAAAGTTTTTTGCTAATTGTTGTCATAATGATATGGATTTAACTAAAAATTGCATTTTGACAAACTTCAATTCATAGTCAACAAGAATCGCCGAAAGGCGATTTTTAACTGGGCTGCAAAGGGGCTATTTTTTTCTGAAGGGAGGGGGCGGCTATACACACTCAGGCTACCATAAAACCTTGTCGGCAACCATTGCATGCGACAGAACCTCATGTGAGACTGAAACATAAACTCATTCAGAACATTGTACCCTTTTGAAAGACTTTCCTAACCAAAAAAAAAAAAAAAAAACCATTTTTAAGTGGGGGTTGTATAATAACTTTTAAATTCCACCATTATGAATAAAAATAAACAAGTTAGCCATTAATTCAAAGCAGGAAACAATTTGCATTATTTCCACGTACCCCTCCCCCAATCCCTCTGTGCCCCAAAATATAGCGTGACAGTATAACGTGACTAATTTGACGTAACTGGAAATTCCAAAAATTGTTGTCGTTCTAAGAGCATAAAATGCGACAGACTGAGCTGATTTACACTAGACAGAAATATTGTATTGTATGAAAACCAGAAGTATACTAAACAGACAGTTAACTGCCCATTGATCCCGCCTGATCCAGGGGCCTCACTGACTGCACGGAGACTTAACTGCGCTTTTCACAAACATGCGAACTCTAAAGTTCAAAAGCCACCTTCACAATCGCCGCCGTCAATCATAATTACGATCACAAGCAACGAACCTTGAAACAGAGAAACACACACTGAACGGATCGAAATCCACAAATCACAAACCATGACCTTTTGAACCCGTGAAGTAAAGTTTTGTTTCCTAAGTGGTCCGTTAAGATGATTGACAGCAGCGGAAAACGTAATCTGAAGCTTCTGAACTTCAGAATTCGCATGTTTGTGAAAAGTGCGATCCTAATTTGCGGTCCACAGTCTACAAGAAAACGCACTATTTTTTTCCACAAGATGAAAAATATTCAGTTTTAAGATTTTCCTCATGGTATTTTTCTCTAACTTAAAGGAATAAAATCCTTTGCATTTTGAGACCTAAAAAAGTTTAAAGATTTCTCGCTCGCATGTTGCGTTCACCAGCACGCACTTCAAACAATGTAAATAGATGAAACGATCGATAACATATTTTTTACCTGATACCCCGGGGGTGGTACTTTAGGAATTTCTGGGTGGGGATGTGCCGCTGGGACCCTGGAACCCTTAACCTATAACAGAGCTAGTTCAGTTGAATTTTGCTACCCTATACTAGAGTAAACTCCCCAAATCCCCCTATCTTAGAGTAGCTAATTCCCTTGTCTAGATAAAATCTTCAACCAACTGATCATTTTCCTGAAAAATGATACCCTATTCTAGACCCAAACACTCTGATTTATATACCCTATCCTAGAGTAAACACAGGCAGCCCAAGCTCACGTCACGTGAAAGGATTAGATTAATTATTAGCGGTGTGCGAGCCGGGACGTGACTGTTCAACGAAAACGGTATTGGGTTACATGGCGGCCGTGAATTTATAAAGGATTTGTATGGGAATCCACGTTATAGATTTAGGAAGATAAATACTCGTAGAAATTCTCAATAAAAAACGTCTTACCTTATTTCCATGGTGTGTTCTTGCTTGCTGTGTGGTTATTTTCCCGATCCGGTGCGATTTTAGCGATTTTTTCATTTCTGAGTTTCCACTACTAAAGAGAGAGCAAGGAATTTTGACCGTGGGGATATTTTAACCTGGAATTTTTGGCTTCGTTCGGCGGGCTGTCCAGATTGGAAGTGTTCGGCCTTGCTCTCTCTTTAGTAGTGGAAACTCAGAAATGAAAAAAATCGCTAAAATCGCACCGGATCGGGAAAATAACCACACAGCAAGCAAGAACACACCATGTAAATAAGGTAAGACGTTTTTTATTGAGAATTTCTACGAGTATTTATCTTCCTAAATCTATAACGTGGATTCCCATACAAATCCTTTATAAATTCACGGCCGCCATGTAACCCAATACCGCTTTCGTTGAACAGTCACGTCCCTGCTCGCACACCGCTAATAATTAATCTAATCCTTTCACGTGACGTGAGCTTGGGCTGCCTGTGGAGTAAACTGCCTGAAAACCATACCCTTCACAGCGGCACATACCTATATAGCCCATAAATGGCAGTGCCCCCCCCCCCCCCCGGGCCTGATACCGATGCGAGTTAA